>NC_067473.1:82294012-82471720 GCF_947179515.1 Apodemus sylvaticus | reverse complement strand
GTTTATGGATATACTCTGAGTTTTAATTCTTACAACTAAATACTGCAACTTAAACTAATGTATAAGACACCAAAACCACAACTTTCTTTTTAAATAAAACATGATCTTTCTCAGTGTATATCCCTGTTGACAAACCAGTTTTTACCAATGATAGCCAATGGTCTTTTTTCACAACACTCAGTTCCAGTGAGCCTCAAATACAGATGACAATTTATGAAGGTGCGTTATTTTCTGTATGGGATAAACATTTACAACGCAATGGAAATGAAATAGAGAGGTTGAAGTGCATATCTTTGAGATAAGAAAAACATTTTACATTACTATCTTTTACATTTTTACATTATCATCTTTTAATATTAATTGTACTTGTAATTATATTAATAAGTTATTGAGGTATAATTAATAAGAAATTATATGTATTTTTGGTCTATTTGTTTCTTTAAAATTAGAATTGGACTATACTTCTTTTTTTAGAAGCATGTTTTTTATTGAAAACAGAAGAAAAAACATTTTATGATAAAATTGAAGACTTACATGGAAAATATTTCTGATAAAATAGAAGAGATATATAGAAAAACACTTTAAATTTGACAATTTTCATGGAAAATTAAAGAGTAAAATGGTAGACATAAAAACATTTCTAAATTAATTGAAAAAATAGAAACATTTTATGATAGAAGTGAGTATTTATGTGGAAAATATTTTTGGTAACATTGTAGAAAATGTAGAAAACGTTAAAATTGAAGATTATCATGGAAATTTTATATAGATATAATAATGGTAGACATAAAAATATTTTAGGGTGATTGAAAGTGGAATTATAAGCATTTTCTAACAAAGTTGAAGATCTACATGGAAAATATTTTTGATAAAATTGTAGAAAAATGGAAAAAACATGTTAAACTTGATGATTATCATGGAAAATTATACATATAAAATGACAGGCATAAAAATAATTCTAAGCTGAATGAAAGTGGAATAACAAACACTTTCAGGTAAAATTGAAGATTTACATGGAAAATATTTCTGATAAAATTCAAGAAATATATAAAAAACATTAAAATTGTCTATATCATGGAAAATTATACAAATAAAATGGTAGACATGAAAAACCTTTCTAAATTAATTGAAGGTGGAATTAAAAACATTTTGTAATAAAATCGGAGATTTACATGGAAAACATTTCTGGTAAATAGAAAAGATATGCCAAAAAAATGTTAAAATTGAAGATTATGATAAAAAATAATGCAGAAAAATAGACATAAAAACATTGCTAAATTAATTGAAAGAGGAATTACAAACATTTTGTGATAAAATTGAAGATTTATATGCAGAATATTTTTGTTAGTCCTATGTCTTTTTATTGGGGAATTTATTCCAGTGATGTTAGGAGATATTAATAAGTACTGAGTACTTATTAATAAGTACCCACACACTCCTGCTTCCCTCTCCTGGCATTCCCCTATACTGGGATATCAAGCCTTCTCAGGACCAAGGGCCTCTCCTCCCTTTGATATCCAACAAGGCTATCCTCTGCTAAATATGCAGCTGGAGCCATGGGTCCCTCCATGTGTACTCGTTGGTTGGTAGTTTACTCCCTGGGAGATACAGGATAACTGGTTGTTTACTATTGTATTTCCTCCTATGGGGCTATTAGAACCATTAGCTCCTTTTTTAAAAAATTTATTTTCTATATTATTTGTTTACATTTCAAATGATTTCCCTTTTCCGGTTCCCACTTCCCCATAAGTCCCATAAACCCTCTTCCCTCTGCCCATTCCCCAATCAACCCCCTCCCACTTCTCTGTCCTGGCAATCCCCTACAATGCTGCATCAAGCCTTTCCTGGACTAGGGCCCTTTCTTGGGAATGATTTGATATGTGAGTTGTGTATGCGTATTCAGAGTTTCTGGACTAATATCCACTTATCACTGACTGCATTCCATGTGTGTTCTTTTGTGAATGAGTTACCTCACTTAGTATGATATTTTCCAGTTCCAACCATTTGCCTAAGAATTTCATGAATTTGTTTTTTTTTAAATGCTGAGTAGTATTCCATTGTGTAAATATACCACATTTTCTGTATCCGTTCCCATTGAGGGACATCTGGGTTCTTTCCAGCTTCTGGCTATTATAAATAAGGCTGCTATGAACATAGTGGAGTATGTGTCCTTATTGCATGCCGGGGAATCCTCTGGACATATGCCAAGGAGTGGTATAGGAGGGTCCTCAGGAAGTGTCATGCCCAGTTTTCTGAGGAACTGCCAGACTGATTTCCATAGTGGTTGTACCATCTTACAATCCCACCAGCAGTGGAGGAGTGTTCCTCTTTCTCCACATCCTCACCAGCTCCTGCTGTCTCCTGAGTTTTTAATCTTAGCCATTCTGACTGGTATGACGTGAAATATCAAGGTTGTTTTGACTTGCATTTCCCTAATGATGATTGATGATAAACATTTAAGGTGCTTCTCAACCATCCAAAGTTCTTCAGGTGAAAATTCTTTGTTTAGTCCTGTACCCCATTTTTTAATAGGGTTATTTGACTCTCTGGGGTCTAACTTCTTGAGTTCTTTGTATATATTGGATATTAGCCCTCTATTGGATGTAGGGTTGGTGAAGATCTTTTCCTGATTTGTTGGTTGCCATTTTGTCCTTTTGACAGTGTCCTTTCCCTTACAGAAACTTTGTAATTTTATAAGGTCCCATTTGTCAGTTCTTGATCTTAGAGCATAAGCTATTGGTGTTCTGCTCAGGAACGTTTCCCCTGTGCCTATGTCCTCAATGGCCTTCCCCAGTTTCTTTTCTATTAGTTTCAGTGTGTCTGGTTTTTTTGTCTATATTCTTTGTTTACATTCCAAATGATCTCCCCATATGTCCCACAAACCTTCTTCTCTCCATCCCTTCTCCAATCACCTCCCTCCTTTTTCTCTGTCCTTGTATTCCCTTCCAATGCTAGATCGATCCTTTCCAGGATCAGGACCCTCTCCATACTTCTTCATGGGAGTCATTTGTTATGCAATTTGTGCCTTGGGTATTCAGGGCTTCTGGGCTAATTAATATCCACTTATCAGAGATTGCATTCCATGTGTATTCTTTTGTGATTGGGTTACCTCACTTTGGATGATATTTTTCCAGATCAAACCATTTGCCTAAAAATTTTGTGAATTCATTGTTTCTAATTGCTGAGTAGTATTCCATTATGTAAATATATCACATTTTCTGAATCCACTCCTCCTTTGAGGGGCATCTGGGTTCTTTCCAGCTTCTGGCTATTATAAATAAGGCTGCTATGAACATAATGGAGCATGTGTCTTGATTGCATGCCAGGGAATCCTTTGGGTATATGCCCAGGAGAGGTATAGCAGGGTCCTCTGGAAGTGTCATGTCCAGTTTTCTGAGGAACCTCTAGACTGATTTCCACAGTGGTTGTACCATCTTACAGCCCCACCAGCAGTGGAGGAGTGTTCCTCTTTCTCTACATCCTCGCCAACACCTGCTGTCTCCTGAGTTTTTGACCTTAGCCATTCTGAATGGTGTAAGGTGAAATCTCAGGGTTGTTTTGATCTGCATTTCCCTAATGACTAATGATGTTGAGCACTTCTTAAGGTGCCTCTCGGCCATCTGAATTTCTTCAGGTAAAAATTCTTTGTTAAGATCTGTACCCCATTTTTAAATAGGGTTATTTGGTTCCCTGGGGTCTAAGTTCTTGAGTTCTTTGTATATATTGGATATTAGCCGTCTATCAGATATGGGGTTAGTGAATATCCTTTCCCAATTTGATGGTTGCCGCTTTGTCCTTTTGTTTTTTTTTTTGGGGGGGGGGGGTTATAACTGTTATTTTTTTCATCATTTTTATTTTTTTATTTATTTATTTTTATTCAATATATTTTTTATTTACATTTCAAATGATTTCCCCTTTCCTAGCCCCCCACTCCCAGAAAGTCCCGTAAGCCCCCTTCTCTCCCCCTGTCCTCCCACCCACCCCTTCCCACTTCCCCGTTCTGGTTTTGCTGAATACTGCTTCATTGAGTCTTTCCAGAACAAGGGGCCACTCTTCCTTTCTTCTTGTACCTCTTTTGATGTGTAGATTATGTTTTGGGTAATCCAGGTTTCTAGGTTAATATCCACTTATTAGTGAGTGCATACCATGATTCAACTAATGGGTTTGGGTTACCTCACTTAGTATGATGTTCTCTAGGTCCATCCATTTGCCTAAGAATTTCATGAATTCATTGTTTCTAATGGCTGAATAGTACTACATTGTGTAGATATACCACATTTTTTGCATCCACTCTTCTGTTGAGGGTTACCTGGGTTCTTTCCAGCATCTGGCAAGTATAAATAGGGCTGCTATGAACATAGTAGAGCATGTATCCTTATTACATGGTGGGGAATCCTCTGGGTATATGCTCAGGAGTGGTATAGCAGGATCTTCTGGAAGTGAGGTGCCCAGTTTTCAGAGGAACCGCCAGACCGATTTCCAGAGTGGTTGTACCAATTTGCAACCCCACCAGCAATGGAGAAGTGTTCCTCTTTCTCCACACCCTCTCCAACACCTGCTATCTCCTGAATTTTTAATCTTAGCCATTCTGACTGGTGTAAGGTTAAATCTCAGGGTTGTTTTGATTTGCATTTCCCTAATGACTAATGAAGTTGAGCATTTTTTAAGATGCTTCTCCGCCATCCGATGTTCTTCAGGTGAGAATTCTTTGTTTAATTCTGTACCCCATTTTTTAATAGGGCTGTTTGGTTTTCTGGAGTCTAACTTCTTGAGTTCTTTATATATATTGGATATTAGCCCTCTACCAGATGTAGGGTTGGTGAATATCCTATCCCAATTTGATGGTTGCCGTTTTGTCCTTTTAACAGTGCCCTTTGCCTTACAGAAACTTTGTAATTTTATGAGGTCCCATTTGTCAATTTTTGATCTTAAAGCATAAGCTATTGGCGATCTGTTCAGGAAATTTTCCCCTGTGCCCATGTCCTCAAGGGTCTTCCCCAGTTTCGTTTCTATTAGTTTCAGTGTGTCTGGTTTTACATGGAGGTCCTTGATCCACTTGGAGTGAAGTTTAGTACATAAAGATAAGAATGGATCAATTCGAATTCTTCTGCTTGCTGACCTCCAATTGAACCAGCACCATTTGTTGAAAAGGCTATCTTTTTTCCACTGGATGTTTTTGGCTCCTTTGTCGAAGATCAAGTGACTATAGGTGTGTGGATTCATTTCTGGATCTTCAATTCTATTCCATTGGTCCACTTGTCTGTCGCTGTGCCAATACCATGCAGTTTTTAACACTATTGCTCTGTAGTAGTGCTTGAAGTCAGGGATACTGATTCCCCCAGAATTTCTTTTGTGTGGTTTTGGTATCAGCATAATTGTGGCTTCATAGAACGATTTGGGTAAAATTCCTTCTGTTTCTATTTTGTGGAATAGTTTGAAGAGTATTGGTGTTAGCCCTTCTATGAAGGTCTGATAGAACTCTGCACTGAAGCCATCTGGTCCCGTGCTTTTTTTGGTTGGGAGACTTTCTATGACCCTTTTTATTTCTTCATGTGTTATGGGACTGTTTAGTTGATCTATTTGATCCTGATTTAGTTTTGGTGTCGGATATCTGTCTAGGAAACTGTCCATTTCCTCCAGATTCTCAAGTTGTGTTGAGTATAGGCTTTTGTAGTACGATCTAATGATTTTTTGAATTTCCTCAGTTTCTGTTGTTATATCTCCCGTTTCATTTCTAAGTTTAGTAATCTGGATACTGTCTCTGTGCCCTTTGGTTAGTCTGGCTAAGGGTTTATCTATCTTGTTGATTTTCTCAAAGAACCAGCTCCTGGTTTTGTTGTATGGTTCTCTTTGTTTCTACTTGATTGATTTCGGCCCTGAGTTTGATGATTTCCTGCCTTCTATTCCTCCTGGGTGAAATAGCTTCTTTTTGTTCCAGGGCTTTCAGGTGTGTCATTAAGCTGTTTGTGTATGCTCTCTCCATTTTCTTTTTGGAGGTACTCAGGGCTATGAGTTTTCCTCTTAGCACTGCTTTCATTTTGTCCCATAGATTTGGGTATGTTGTATCTTCATTTTCATTATGTTCAAAAAGTCTTTAATTTCTTTCTTTATTTCTTCCTTGACCAAGGTATCATTGAGTAGAATATTGTTCAGCATCCATGTGTATGTGGGCTTTCTGTAGCTTTTGTTACTATTGAAGACAGCTCTTATTCCATAGTGATCTGATAGGAGGCATGCGATTAGTTCGATCTTTTTATATTTGTTGAGGTCTGTCTTGTGACCAATTATATGATCGATTTTGGAGAAGGTACCATGAGGTGCTGAGAAAAAGGTATATTCTTTTGCTTTAGGGTGAAATGTTCTATATATATCTGTTAAAATTAATTGGTCCAAAGCTTCAATTAGTTTCATTATGTTCCTGTTTAGTTTCTGTTTTCCTGATTGGTCCATTGAGGAAAGTGCAGTGTTGAAGTCACCCACAATTATTGTGTTAGGTGCAATGTGTGCTTTGAGCTTTAATAAAGTTTCTTTTATGAATGAGGGTGCCCTTGCATTTGGAGTATAGATGTTCAGGATTGAGAGTTCTTCTTGTTGTATTTTTCCTTTGACCAGCAAGAAGTGTCCCTCAGAGTCTCTTTTGATGACTTTGGGTTGAAAGTCAATTTTATCTGATATTAAAATGGCTACTCCAGCTTGTTTCCTGAGACCATTTGCTTGTAAAATTGTCTTCCAGCCTTTTACTCTGAGGTAGTGTTTGTCTTTGACCCTGAGGTGTTTCCTGTAAGCAGCAAAATGTAGGGTCCTGTTTACATATCCAGTCATTGAGCCCACTGATGTTAAGAGATATTAAGGAATAGTGATTGTTACTTCCTGTCATTTTCAATGTTATTTTTTAAGTTTGATTGGTTAACTTCTTTTGGGTTTGATGAAAGGTTACTATCTTGCTTTTTCCAGGGTGAAGTTTCCCTCCTTGTATTGCTGTTTTCCTCCTATTATCCTTTGTAAGGCTGGGTTTGTGGATAGATATTGGGTAAACTTGGTTTTGTCATGGAATATCTTAGTTTCTCCATCTATGGTGGTTGAGAGTTTTGCTGGATATAGTAGTTTTGGCTGGCATTTGTGTTCTCTTAGAGTCTGCATGAGATCTGCCCAGGACCTTCTAGCCTTAATAGTCTCAGGTGAAAAGTCTACTATGATTCTGATAGGTCTTCCTTTATATGTTACTTGGCCTTTTTCTCTTACTGCCTTTAATATTCTTTGTTTGTTTAGTACATTTGGTGTTTTGATTATTATGTGACGGGAAGTATTTCTGTACTGGTCCAGTCTGTTTGAAGTTATGTAGGCTTCTTGTATATTCATGGGCATCTATCTCTCTCTTTAGGTTAGGGAAGTTTTCTTCCATAATTTTTTTTGAAGATATTTGCAGGCCCTTTAACTTGTAAATCTTCACTCTCATCTATGCCTATAATCCTTAGGTTTGGTCTTCTCATTGTGTCCTGGATTTCCTGGATATTTTGGGTTACAAGCTTTTTGCATTTTGCATTTTCTTTAACTGTTGAGTCCATGGTTTCTATGGAATCTTCAGCATCTGAGATTCTTTCTTCTATCTCTTGTATTCTGTTGTTGATATTTGCATCTCTGTCCCCTGATTTCTTCCCAAGGCTTTCTATCTCCAAAGTTGTCTCCCTTTGAGTTTTCTTGGTTGTTTCTACTTCTGATTTTAGATCCTGGATGGTTTTGCTTAGCTTCTTCACTTGCTTGTTTGTGCTTTCCTGTAATTCTTTAAGAGATTTTTGTGTTTCCTCTTTCATGACCTCAGCCTGTTGAACAAAGTTCTCCTGTATTCCTTTAAGTGATTTTGCGTTTCCTCATTATTGGCTTTTGTATTCTCCTGAATTTCTTTCAATGATTTTTGTGTTTCCCTTGCAAGGGCTTCTAACTTTTGATCCATTTTCTCCTGAATTTCTTTAAGTATGTCCTTCATGTGTTCCTGTACCAGCATCATGACCAGTGATTTTAAATCCAAATCTTGTTTTACTGGTGTGATGGGGTATCCAGGACATGCTGGTAAAGGAGAATTGGGTTCAGATGTTGCCATATTGCCTTGATTTCTGTTAGTGACGTTCCTGCGTTTGCCTTTTGCCATCTAGTTCTCACTGGTGTTAGTTGATCTTGTCAATGCTGGACTCACCAGTGCAAGCTGCCTCTTCCCAGGTGGCCTCTGGTTCACAGTTTACCTCCTGCACTGCCTGAAGACAGTGTGTTGTTGCCCAGGCTATTCAGATCCCAAAGCAGACACCTGTAGGCTCCTGCTGGGGCCTGCTGGATTCACTAGAGCACACTGACTTCTCCCAGCTGGCCTCCCGGAAGCCCCTCTTGCCTCTTGCAGGACCCGGAGATGTGGTGTTGCTGCCCAGGCTGATCTGGATCTGGAAGCAGAGAGATCTGAGGGTTCCTGCCAGAGGCCTCAGGACTGGAACCCAAGCTCTGTGCCACTGGAGCAAGCCACGCGCTCCCAAACTGCCTCTGGGTGCACACCAGGTCTTCCGCACTTCCTGGAGACTGCGTGCTGTGGTCCAGGCTGTTCAGATCCCAAAGCAGACACCTGAAGGGACCTGCCAGGGCCTGCTGGATTCACCAGAGCACACTGACTTCTCCCAGCCTGCCTCCCGGAAGCCCCTCTTGCCTCTTGCAGGACCTGGAGAAGTGGCGCTGCTGCCCAAGCCCAGGCTGATCTGGATCCGGAAGCAGAGAGATCTGAGGGCTCCCACCAGAGGCCTCAGGACTGGAACCTAAGCTCCATGCCACAGGAGCAAGCTGTGCGCTCCCAGACTGCCTCTGGGAGCACACCCGGTCTCCCGCACTTCCTGGAGACTGAGCGCTGTGGCCCAGGCTGTTCAGATCCCAAAGCAGACACCTGAAGGCTCCTCAGTGTGTCTGGTTTTATGTGCAGGTCCTTGATCCACTTGGAGTTGAGCTTAGTACAAGGAGATAAGAATGGATCAATTTGCATTCTTCTGCATGCTGACTTCCAGTTGAACCAGCACCATTTTTTGAAAAGGCTATCTTTTTTCCACGGGATGTTTTCAGCTTCTTTGTCGAACATCAAGTAGCCATAGGTGCATGGATTCATTTCTGGGTCTTCAATCCTATTCCATTGACCTACCTGCCTGTCACTGTACCAATACCACGTAGTTTTTAACACTATTGCTCTGTAGTATTGCTTGAGGCATGGGATACTGATTCCCCCAGAAGTTCTTTTACTGTTGAGAATAGTTTTAGCTACCCTGGGGTTTTTGTTATTCCAGATTAATTTGAGAATTGCTCTTTCTAACTCTATAAAGAACTGAGATGGGATTTTGATGGGGATTGCATTGAATTTGTATATTGCTTTTGGCAAGATGGCCATTTTAACTATATTAATCCTGCCAATCCACGAGCATGAAAGATTTTTCCATTTTCTGAGGTCTTCGATTTCCTTCTTCGGTCCATTGAAAAGAATACAGTGTTGAAGTCACCCACAATTATTGTGTTAGGTGCAATGTGTGCTTTGAGCTTTCTTTTATCTTATAAAGTTTCTTTTATGAATGAGGGTGCCCTTGCATTTGGAGCATATATGTTCAGAATTGAACCTTTAGCTCCTTGTGTCCTTTCTCTAGCTCCTCCATTGGGGACCCTCTGCTCAGTCCAATGGTTGATTGACAGCACCCACCTCTGTAATTATCAGGTACTGACAGAACCTCTCAAGAGACAGCTATATCAGACTCCTGTAAACAAATGCTTGTTGGCATCCGCAATAATGTCTGGGTTTTGTGACTGTGTATAGGATGGAACCTCAGGTGGGGAAGGCTCTGGATGGTCATTCATTACACTCTGATCTACAATTTGTCTCTGTATCTGCTCCCATGAGTACTTTGTTCCCCTTTCTGAGAAGGACCAAAGTATCCATACTTTGGGCTTCCTTCTTCTTGAACTTCATTTTGTCTGTGAATTGTGTCTTCAGAATTCCAAGCTTCTGGACTAGTATCCATTCATCAGTGAGTGCATGCTGTATGTGTTCTTTTGTGATTTGGTTACTTCACTCAGGATGATATTTTCTAGTTCTACCATGTGCCTAGGAATTTCATAAATTCATGAAGCTTTTATCACAATTGCTCTGCAATACAGCTTGAGGTCAGGGATGGTGATTCCGCCAGAAGTTATTTATTGTTGAGAATAGTTTTCAATATCCTGGAATTTTTGTTATTCCAGATGAATTTGAAAATTCCACTTTCTAGCTCTATGAAGAATTGAGTTGGAATTTTGATGGGGATTGCAGTGAATCTGTAGATTGCTTTTGGCAAGATGGCCATTTTTACTACATTAACATGGCCAATTCATAAGCATAAGAGATCTTTCCATCTTCTGAGATCTTCAGTTTCTTTCTTCAGAGACTTGAAATTCTTGACATACAGATCTTTCACTTGTTTAGTTAGAGTCACACCAAGGAATTTTACATTATCTGTTGACTATTGTAAAGGGAGTTGTTTCTCTAATTTCTTTCTCAGCCTGTTTATCTTTGAGTAGAGGAAGGCAACTGATTTGTTTGACTGAATTTTATATCCAGCCACTTGGCTGAAGTTGTTTATCAGATTTAGGAGTTCTCTGCTAGAATTTTGGGGGTCACTTAAGTATACTATCACCTGCAAATAATGATATTTTAACTTCTTCCTTTTCAATTTGAATCAATTTTACCTCTTATTGTTGTCTAATTGCCCTGGCTAGGACTTTGAGTACTATAATGAATAGGAAGGGAGAGAGCAGACAGCCTTGTCTGGTCCCTGATTTCAGTGTTATTGGTTCAAGTTTCTCTACATTTAGTTTGGCATTGACTACTAGTTTGCTGTATATTGCTTTTTACTATGTTTAGGTATGGGCCTTGAATTCCTGATCTTTCCAAGACTTTTATCATGAAGGTGTGTTGGATTTGTCAATTGCTTTTTCAGCATCCGATGAGATGATCATGTGGTTTTTTTCTTTGAGTTTGTTTATGTAGTGGATTACATTGATGCATTTCCTTATATTGAACCATCCCTGCATCCATGGGATGAAGGCAACTTGATCATAATGGATGATCGTTTTGATGTATTCTTGGACTCAGTTTGCAAGATTCTTACTGGGTATTTTTGCATCAATATTCATAAGGGAAATTGGTCTCAAGTTCTCCTTCTTTGTAGAGTCTTTATGTTGTTTAGGTATCAGAGTATCAGAGTATAAGCATTAGGTATCAGAGTTTATGGCTTCATAGAACAAAATGGGTACAGTTCCTTTTGTTTCTATTTTGGGGAATAGTTTGGAGAGTTATTGGGTCTTCTTTGAAGGTCTTATAGAACTCTGCACTAAATACATCTGGTCCTGGGCTTTTCTTTGTTGGGAGACTATTGATGACTGCTTCTATTTCATTGAGGTTTGTGGAGCTGTTTAGATCATTTATCTGATCCTGATTTAATTTTGGTATCTGGTATCTGTCTAGGGAATTGTCCATTTCATCGAGATTTTCCAGTTTTGTTGAATAAAGGCTTTTGAAGAAGGATCTGATGATTTTTTGGATTTTCTCATTTTCCGTTGTTATGTCTCCCTTTTCCTTTCTGATTTTGTTAATTTGGATTCTGTCTCTGTGCCCTCTGATTAGTCTGGCTAAGGGTTTATCTATCATGTTGATTTTCTCAAAGAACGAGTGCCTAGTTTGGCTGATTCTTTGTATAATTCCTTTTGTTTCTACTTGGTTGATTTTAGCCCTGAGTTTGATTATTTCTTACTGCCTGCTCTTCTTTGCTGTGTTTGATTCTTTTTGTTCTAGAGCTTTCAGATGTGCTGTCAAACTGCTACTGTATACTCTCAAGTTTCTTTTTGGAGGTACTCAGAGATATGAGATTTCCTATTAGGACTGATTTCATTGTGTCCCATATGTTGTGGCTTCATTTTCATTAAATTCTAAATTGTCTTTAATTTCTTCCTTGACCAAGTTGTCATTAAGTAGAGCATTGTTCAGCTTCGATTTGTATGTGGGCTTTCTATTGTTTTTGAAGTCATTGAAGATCAGCCTTAATCGATGATGATCTGATAGGATGGAGGGATTATTTCAATCTTCTTGTATCTGTTGAGGCCTGTTTTGTGACTGATCATATGGTCAGTTTTGAAGAAGGTACCATGAGGTGCTGAGAGGAAGGTATATTCTTTTTTTTTTAGGATAAAATGTTCTATAGATAAATTTAAATCCATAACTTCTTTACTTTCACTGTGTCTCTATTTAGTTTGTTTCCATGATCTCTCCATTGATGAGAGTGGTGTTTTTAAGTCTCCCACTGTTATTGTGTGAGGTGCAATGTGTGCTTTGAACTTCAGTAAAGTTTCTTTTATGGATGTGAGTGCTCTTGCATTTGGAACATGTATATTCAGGATTAAGAGTTCTTCTTGGTAAATTTTTCCTTTGATGGGTAAGGAGTGTCGTTCCTTATCCTTTTTTATAACTTTCAGTTAAAAGTCGGTTTTATTCGATATTAGAATGGCTATTCCAGCTTGTTTCTTGGGACCATATGCTTGGAAAATAGTTTTCCAGCCTTTTACTTTAATGTAGTGTCCCTCTTATGGGCCTGTAAGCCTGTGTCTGTACTCCTGGGAGACCACCTCTCTTCTGGAAGGGTCTGTGTGCAGAGGACTGTGGAGCGGCTCTGCTCCTGGGTGTAGATGGAAACTGGAAGGCTCCTTTTCCAGCTGTTTCACTGATCTTATGCCCTGTGCATGCCTAGCTATTCCCCTCCAGAGAGACTGTGAAGATCTCACCTCTGCACTCAGAAGTGAAACCACTGCTGAGAGATAATTCTCTCCTGGCAGGATGTGCAAAGAAGTCTGCGGAGCCACCTGGCTCCCTGGTGCAAATGAAGATCCAAAAGCTTCTGTCCCTGCTGCTCCATTGATCATATGCCCTGATTTTTGTTTTTTATTTTTGTTTCATAGCATCCTTATTAAGTTTTTATTGAATATAATCTTCATTTACATTTCAAATGCTAAAACCTACCCCATTTCCCTCCTCCCCAAAAACCCCCAACCCCTCCTCCAACCCACTCCCCATACCCCCCACCCATCCCCATTCCAAGGATATGGAACTCCAGCTCACCCACTCCCACCTCCCCTCTCCTTGATTTCCCTTTCTTGGGGAATCTATTGACACTTTACCTGACCAAGGACCACTCCTCCCACTGATGCCTGACAACTCATTCCTCTGCCATATTTTTGGGTTGAACCATGTGTGACCTTTCGTTGAGTCCTTGGAATTCTGGTTGGCCAACATCTTGTTCTTCCCAAGGGGCTGTAAACCCCTTCAGCTCCTCTGGACCAACTTCCAACTCCTTCATTGGGGACCCCACAACTAGTCCAATGGTTGGATGCTAGCATCTGCCTCTGTATGTGTAAGGTTCTGATAGGGCTGCTCCTGAGACAATCATGGCATGCTCCTTTTGGTATGCACGTCTTGTCATCCATAATAGTGTAGGGGTTTGGTGACTGTTTATAGGCTGAATCCCCGGGTAAGGCAGCCTCTGTGTGGCCTTTACTTCAGTCTCGGCTCCATACTTTGTCTCCATTATTGTTCCTGTGAATATTTCTGTTCTTTTTCTCAGAGGAACCAAAGCCACCCCCAACACTTCAGTCCTTCTTCTTCTTGAGCTTGTTGTGGTCTGTGAATTGTAACTTGTTTATTTTGAGCTTTTAGGCTAACATCCACTTACCACTGAGTGCATACCATACGTGTTCTTTTGTGATTAGGTTACCTCGCTCAAGATGACACTTTCTAGTTCGATCCATTTGCCTAAGAATTTCATGAACTCATTGTCTATAATAGCTGAATAGTACTCCATTATGTGTATATACCACAGTCTGTATCCATTCCTATGTTGAAGGGCATCTGGGTTCTTTCCAGCTTCTGGTAAGGCTACTATGAACATAGTGGAGCATGTGTCCTTATTACATGTAGGAACATCTTCTGGGTGTATGCCCAGGAGTGGTAAACCAGGGTTCTCAGAGTGGTTTTGCCAGCCTGAAATCCCACGAACAATGGAGAAGTGTTCCTCTTTCCCCATATCCTCTCAAGCATCTACTGTTCCCTGAGTTTTTCATCTTAGACATTCTGACCTGTGTGAGATGGAATCTCAGTGTTGTTTTGATTTGCATTTTCCTGATAACTAAGGAAGCTGAACATTTTTTAGGTGCTTCAGAGCCATCTGAGTTTCCTCAGTTGAGGATTCTATTTAGCTCTGTACCCTATTTTTAAAAGGGTTATTTGACTCTCTGGAGTCTAACTTCTTGAGTTCTTCATATACATTGGATATTAGCCCTCTATTGGAAATGGGATTGGCAAAGATCTTTTCCCCATTTGTTGGTTGCCATTTTTGTCCTATTGGCCATGTCCTTTCCTTACAAAACCTTTGCAGTTTCGTGAGGTCCAATTTGTCAATTTTTGTTCTTAGAACACAAACAATTGGTGCTTAATTTAGGAACTTTTTCCCTGTGCCCATGTGTTCAAGATTCTTCCACAGTTTCTCCTCTATAAGCTTCAGTGTGTCTGGTTCTATGTGTAGGTCCTTGATCCACTTGGACTTGAACTTTGTACAGGAGATAAGAAAGGGTTGATTTGCATTTTTTCTGCATGCTGACCTCCAGTTGATCCAGCACCATTTGTTAAAAATGATGTATTTTTTCCACTGGATGTTTATAGCTCCTTTGTCAAATATCAAGTGACCATACATGTGTGAGTTCTTTTATGGGTCTTCAATTCTATTCCACTGCTCTTCCTGCCTGTCTCCACACCAGTACCAAACGGTTTTTCTCATTATTGCTCTGTAGTAGAACTTGAGGTCAGGGATGGTGATTCCTCCAGGAGATCATTTGTTGTGGAGAAGGGTTTTTGCTATCCTGAGTTTGTTGTTATTCTAGATGAATTTGAGAATTGCTCTTTCCAGATCTGTGAAGAATTGATTTGGTATTTTCATGGGGATTGCATTGAATCTATAGATTGCTTTCAGCAAGATGGCCATTTTTACTATATTGATCCTGCCAATCCATGAGAATGGGAGATCTTTCCATTTTCTGAGATATTCTTTGATTTCTTTCTTCAGAGTCTTGAAGTTCTTGCATACAGATCTTTTACTTGCTTCGTTAGAGTCACACAAAGGTATGTAATATTATTTGTGACTATTATGAAGGGTGTCATTTCCCTAATTTCTTTCTCAGATTGTTTATCCTTTGAGTAGAGGAAGGCTACTGATGTGTTTAATTTAATTTTATTTATTTATTTATTTATTTATTTATTTATTTACTTAATTATTTATTGTAGACCAGGCTGGCCTCAAACTCAGCAATCTGCCTGCCTCTGCCTCCCAAGTGCTAGGATTAAAGGCATGTGTCACCACTGCCCGGCCGAGGGTACCTTCTGATTGGCTAAAATAAAAAGCCTATGGCCTATAATAAAGTGGGACTTCTGGAGACAGAGGAATTCTGGAAAGGAGTCAGATGTGGGAAGAGGATCACTCAGTGGGAAGAAGCCAGGGAGATGCAGAGGAAGTTGGATGTATGAAACTGCGGAGAGGGAATCAGCCAGGATGCCAGAGAGAACCCACAGCCCGAGGTATGCAGACTTGGCCCGAGGCCAATATCGTGGGGGTCTAAGCCCGACAGGCATTGGCCTACACCCAGACCCTGAGCTGTTTGGGGGGACATCGGTGTGCCAACCCTGCCAGGAGGTTGTTTGCCCAGCAGTCTGTCCTGGCAGTTAAAGGAAGTGCATGCCACCATTTTGGCTATGGGACACCAGAGAGTTCTAGCAGGCAAAGCCAGCTAACAGTCATAGCCTGAGGCTAACATTGAGGGGGGTCTAAGCCTGACAGGCATTGGACTGCACCCAGACCCTGGGCTGTCTGGTGGGCCATCTGAGTGACAACCTGGCCAAGAGGTTGTCAGCCAGGCAGACTGTCCCGTGACTTGCAGGAGAGGGCGCAGCGCCATCTTGGCTACCTGACAGAACCAGTTAGCAGTCATAGCCCGAGGCGAGCATTGCTTGGGCCTAAGCCTGTCAGGATTTTGCCTGGACTCGGGGCCTGAGCAGCTAGGCTAGCCTTGTGTGCACCAAGCCAGTTGGGGGATCGGCTGCCCAGTAGAGTGATCAGCACTCTGAAAAGGTCCCCGCAGCATACACCATCAGCACTCCCTGAAGAAACAAATGGGCAACACCTGGTTCACAGAGACAATCTGGGGCAAGGCACACTAGAGCTCCAAGGGCACCCAAGAGAAGGGCAGCACATTAGCAATCTGCAACAGGAGAACCCAGCCATCCAATGTTGTGAAAATAGCCTTACAGCCTCACAGGAGGCTCAAACACCAGCTAGAGACAAGACCAACTAGCACCAGAGATAACAAGATGGCAAAAGGCAAACGTAGGAACGCTACCAACAGAAATCTAGGCAATATGGCAGTGTCTGAATCAAACTCTCTAACAACAGCAAGTCCTGGATACCCCAACACACCAGGAAAACAAGATTTGGATTTAAGATCACTGGTCATGATGCTGCTAGAAGAACACAAAAAGGACATAAATTAATCTCTTAAAGAAATACAGGGAAACATGAATAAGCTAGAAACCTGTATAATGGAAACACAAAAATCACTTAAAGAAATTCAGGAGAAGGCTCAAGAGATAGAAGCCAATAAAGAAGAAATGAAAAAAAAAAAAACTTAAAGAAATGTAGGAGAAAGTGAGTCAAATGGCAGAAGTCATGAAAGAGGAAACACAAAAATCTCTAAAGAATTAAAGGAAAACACAAACAAAAAATGAAGGAACTGAGCAAAACCATCCTGGATCTAAAAACAGAAGTAGAAACAACTAAGAAATCACAAAGGGAGACAACTTTGGAGATAGAAAACCTTGGGAAGAAATCAGGGGCCATAGATGCAAATATCAACAACAGAATCCAAGAAATGGAAGAAATATGCCAAAAATACCATTGATTTAATTTTATATCCAGCCACTTTGCTGAAGTTGTGTATCAGTTTAGGAGTTCTCTGGTAGAAGTTTTGGGGCCGCTTAAGTATATGATCATATCATCTGCAAATCGTGATATTTTGACTTCTTCCTTTCCAATTTGTATACCTTTGACCTCCTTTTATTGTCTGATTGCTCTGGCTAGGACATCAAGTATTCTATTCAATAGATAGGCTGAGAGTGGGCAGTTTTACTGGTCCATGATTTTAGTGGGATTGCTTCAAGTTTCTCTCTGTTTAATTTGATGTTGACCCCAGTTTGTAATGTATTGCTTTCTCTGCGTTTAGGAATGGGCCTTAAATTCCTGATCTCTTCAAGACTTTTATCATGAAGAGATGCTGGATTTTGTCAAAAGCCTTTTCAGAATCTAATGAAATGACCATGTGGTATTTTTCCCTTGAATTTGTTTAGGTGGTGGATTACATTGATGTATTTCCATATATTGAACCATCCCTGCATCTCTGGCATGAAGTCTACCTGATTGTGGTAAATTACAGTTTTGATGCATTCTTGGATTCAGTTGGCCAGAATTTTGTTGAGTATTTTTGCCTTGATGTTCATGAGGAAGATTGGTCTGAAGTTCTCCTTCCTTGTTTGTTCTTTGTTTGTTTTAGGTGTAAGTGTTATTGTGGCTTCATAGAATGAGTTGGGTGGTATTCATTGAGTTTCTATTTTGTAGAATAATTTGAAGAGAATCAGTATTAGCTCTTCTTTGAAGATCTGATGTAATTCCCCACTAAATCCATCTGGTCCTGGGCTTTTTTTTTTTTTTTTGATGGGAGACTATTAACAACTTCTTTTATATCCTTAGGACTTATGGTACTATTTAGATTATTAATCTGATCCTGTGTTAAAGTTGGCACCTGGTATGTATCTAGAAATTTGTCCATTTCATCCAGATTTTCAAACTTTGTTGAGTATAACCACTTGTAGTAGGATCTGATGATTTTTTGAATTTCCGTAGTTTCTGTTGTAATGTCTCCCTTTTCATTTCTGATTTTATTAATTTGGGTAGTGCCTCTGTGCCATCTAGTTAGTTTGTCTAAGCATTTATCTATCTGGTTGATTTACTCAGAGAACCAGCTCCTGGTTTTGTTGGTGCTTTGTATACTTCCTTTTGTTTCTATTTTGAACATTTCGGCCCTGAGTTTGACTGGAAATATCCTGTCCTTACTCCTCTTGGGTGTATTTGCTTCTTTTTGTTCTAGAGCTTTCAGGTGCACTGTCAAGCTGTGAGTATAAACTCCCTTGATTTTCTTTTTGGAGGCACTCAGAGCTGAGTTTTACTCTTAGCACTGTTTTCATTGTGTCCCATAAGTTTTGATATGGTTGTCTTCAGTTTCATTACATTTTAAAAGGTCTTTAATTTCTTTCTTTATTTCTTCCTTGACCAAGCTATCATTGAGAAGAGCATTGTTCAAAGTCCACATGTATGTGTGTCTTCCATTGTTTGTCTTTGAACTTAAGACCAGTCTTAGGCTGTGGTGATCTGACAAGGTGCATGGAATAATGTCAATATTTTTGTATCTGTTGGGGCCTGTTTTGTGACCAATTATATGGTCAGTTTTGGAGAAGGGACCATGAGGTACTGAGAAGAAGTATATTCTTTTGCTTTAGGGTGGACTGTTCTATAAATATTTCTTAGATCCATTCAGTCCATAATGTCATTCAGTTTCACTGTCTCAGTTCAGTTTCTGTTTCCATGATTTGTCCATTGTTGAGAGTGGGGTGTTGAAGTCTCCCACTATTATTGTATGGGGTGCAATATGTGCCTTGAACTTTAGCAAAGTTTCTTTAAGAATGTTAGTGTCCTTGCATTTGGAGCACAGATATTCAGAATTGAGAATTATCTTGGTAGACTTTTCCTTTGACCAGTATGAAGTGTCCCTCCTTATCTTTTTTGACAACTTTTGGTTGAAAGTCAATTTTATGTCATTTAAGAATGGCCCCCTCAGCTTATTTCTTGGGACTATTTGCTTGGAAAATTGTTTTCCAACCTTTGACTTTGAAGTAGTGAATGCCTTTTTCACTGAGGTGGGTTTCATGTATGCAGCAAAATGTTTGGTCCTATTTATTTATCCAGTCTGTTAATCTATATCTTTTTAATGGGGAATTGAGACCATTGATGTTAAGAGATATTAAGGAAAAGTTATTGCTGCTTACTGTTATCTTCTTTGTTAAAGGTAGCTACCTTCTATTGGGTTTGTTGAAAGATTACTTTATTGCTTTTTCTACAGTGTGGTTCCCCACCTTGTGTTAGTATTTTCCACCCATTATACTTTGTAGAGCTGGATTTGTGGAAACATATTGTGTAAATTTGCTTTTGTCATGGAATGCTTTGTTTTCTCCATCTATGGTAATTGAAAGTTTTGCTGGGTGTAATAGTCTGGGCTGACATTTTTGTTCTCTTAGAGTCTGTATGACATCTGCCCAGGATCTTCTAGCATTCATAGTTTCTGGTAAGAAGTTTGGTGTAATTCTGATAGGTCTGCCTTCATATGTTAATTGACCTTTTTCCCTTAATACTATTAATATTCTTTCTTGGTTTAGTGCATTTGGTGTTTTGATTATTATGTGACAGGAGAAATTTTTGTTCTGGTCAAGTCTGTTTGGAGTTCTGTAGGCTTCTTGTATATTCATTGGCATCTCTTTCTCTAGGTTTGGTAAGTTTTCATCTATAATTTTGCTGAAATTATTTACTGGCCTTTTAAGATGTAAATCCTCCTGCTCTTCTTACCTATTATCCTTAAATTTGGTCTTCTGATTGTGTCCTGGACTTCCTGGATGTTTTGGATTACAAGGTTTTTACATTTTGCATTTTCTGTCATTGTTGAGTCAATGGTTTCTATGCAATCTTCAGCATCCAAGATTCTTTCTTCTGTCTTGTATTCTGTTGTTGATGCTTGCATCTATGGCTCCTAAATTCTTTACAAGGTTTTCTATCTCGAGAGATGTCTCACTTTGCAATTTCTTTATTGTTTCTACTTCCATGATTAATTCGTTCACTTGATTGTTTGTGTTTTCCTAAAATTCTTTCAGGGATTTTTGTATTTCCTCTCTAATGGCTTCTACCTGTTGACCCATGTTTTCCTGTGTTTCTTTTAGGGATTTTTGTGATTCCTCTTCAAAAGCTTCTGCCTGTTGATCCATTTTCTCCTGTTCTTCCGTATGAGATTTTTGTGTTGCCTTTCTAAGGGAACTTGTTGAGCCATGTTCTCCTGTATTTTTTTAAGGGAGTTATTTATGTCTTTCTTGAAGTACTCCATCAGCATCATGAGATGTGATTTAAAATCCAGCTCTTGCTTTTCTGATATGATGGAGTATCCAGAATTTGCTGTTGTTGGAGAGCTGGGTTCTGATGGTACCGTGTTGCCTTGGTTTCTGGTGGTAATGATCTTGCATTTGCCTTTGGCCAGGAATGTCGCAGGTTGAGCGATGAGGCTGAAAAGCCTAGCTCAATCCTGGAGGGGGAAGGGACAAATTCCCCCTTAATTATTAATTTTTTAAGGAACCAGTGGATAAATATATTCATCAAAAGATGATGGGCTTTGACCAGTGAGGGAAAGCCTCGACCCCCTTAAATATTAATTGACATCCTTTTCAGGGGAGGGGAAATAGACTGCCTTAGTATTTTAAGGACAGTCTCTCAACGTCAACCCCTATGCACTCTGGCATGCTTTCAGGGAAACTCAGAAGCAGGACGTTTTCTTTTCCCTTGCAGTGCCTCGCCTCGCACCTCATAACTGATGCCCATGTTTGTTTAATTAACAAACATGCATAGATCTGAGTTCTATGCAGCTCCATCTTTGGATATCCACTGGTAAAGTAAATGTCCTGTGAAAGTAGCCTGGCGGACCTACACAGCCACCCATTGTCAAGCCCTGGAAGCCAGTGGGCTGTATCTGGGAGAGACCTGTTTAAAACACAAAAGAAGAGATTAAAAGAAAAATCCTGCTTGGGCTGTCTCGGGAAGGCCCTAGGCATTCAATTTGAATGCAAATTTTGTAACTCAGGCATGAGGCCTGGCTTGCAAATTAACTGCACAAAGAGCACAAAGGAACCTATCTTCCCAAGTAAGTAAGAAACAGTTTAGAGAATACCTTTGTGAATTAGTTATACTTACCAGCTGATTTAGGGTCTGGATTTATCTGTCCAATCAACCTTTCTGGCAGCCATCGGGCTTCATCTTCTTTTTGAGAAAAGATACAAACCGACCCCCTACCCCAGATTAAAGCAGGGTCTGGACCATTCCATGTATTAGTTAAAGGGTCGCGCCATTTAACCATGGCATAAGAATTAGAAGTAATAGGGTGCCAGTGACAATCCACTGCAGACTGACCATTAGCATCAATTTGCAGGAAATTCAAAATGAATAAAACAAAAGCAAGGTGTGCTTTGGGTGATCTGGAGGGGTATAGTTTCCCCCTTCTTTGTTTTAAAAAGCCGATTTTTAATACTGTGATGTGCACGCTCAACAATTCCTTGACCCATTGGGTTATAAGGAATTCCAGTTTTATGTTTAATACCAAATTCTTTACAAAACGAGAAAAAGTTATTGCCAGTGTAGGCTGGCCCATTATCTGTCTTAATGACTTTGGGTAATCCCATGGTATTAAAAGCTTGTAAACAATGATCAATTACATTTTCAGAGGCTTCTCCTGAATGTAGAGAAGTGAAGAGAAATCCTGAACAAGTATCAATGCAAACATGTATAAATTCTAATTTTCCAAATTCTGCATAGTGAGTTACATCCATTTACCAAATTTGATTAGGTATAAGGCCTCGTGGATTAATCCCTAAATGAGGAACTGGCGATAATGTAAGGCAATTAGAGCATTGTTTTGCAATCATTCTTGCTTGCTCCCTTGTGATCTTATGACAGAGTCTTAATGTATGGCTAGAAAGATGGAACTTATTATGATCACGTCTAGCCATTTCAACAGGTTCTAAAACTAAAGCCTCTCCTATTAGAGCTCTGTCAATGCAATGATTGCCTTCAGCTAAAGCTCCAGGAAGACAGAGTGAGTTCATATATGGCCAATATAAAAGGGAATTTTCCTCGCAAGAATGATATTTTGCAATTGTGAAAACAAGGATCCTGCTGGTGTATTAAAATTAAATGTGCCACAGGTGTCTAATTGTGGTACAGAAAATGCAATGTAAGCACGGTCAGTAAAGAAATTAAAAATACTATTTACAGACTGAAAGACAAATAATACTGCTGTCAGTTCTGATAACTGAGCAGAAAGCCCAGGAGTCTCTTTAACCACCTGTTGATTATTAATAAGATATCCAGCTCTTCCTTTGGAAGAGCCATCTGTGAAAATTAAAAGAACATTATGCAGCAGCTAGAAAGATGTCATTTTAGGAAATACAGCCTCATGCATATTTAAAAACTTTATCAATTTATCTTGAGGATAATGGTTATCTATAGTTCCTTAAAAGCCTATTTGAGCAAGCAACCAATCTGTGCTATGCTGTTTTAACCAAGCATCTTGATCTACATTAAAAGGCTGAATAATAATATCTGTTTTTTTGCCGAAATAGGTTAGTGCCTGCTTTCTTCCAAGCACAATTACCTGGGCTACTGCCTCATAATATGGCAAGATATTACGCTTTGAAGATACCCTCAAATGAATCCACATAAGAGGAGTCTTTTGCCATAATAAACCTGTAGGTGAATGAATTGTATTAAAAATTAGCAGATGTAAAGGTAAAGAATAATCTATATAGGTAACAAATTGGTTTTCAATAGCTTTCTCCACTTGCTGTAAGGCCAAAAGTCCTTCTGGAGTTAATAATCTAGGGGATGTACAGTCAGCATCTCCTTTTAGAATATCAAATAAAGATCGTAATTCTCCTGTAGTAAGCTTTAAATACGGGCGAAGCCAGTTAATATCGCCCAACAACCTTTGAAAATCATTTAAAGTTTTTAAATTGTCCCTGCGAAAAATCATCTTCTGGGAAAAAACAACTTGATCTGTAAGTTTGAAACCCAGATAATTACATGGATCCTGGGTTTGTACTTTCTCTGGACATATTTGTAATCCTTTAGCAGCTAAAACCTGTTACAAATCTTTAAAACATAAAAGCAAAGTCTGAGGATTATTTCCCGCAATCAAAATATCATCTGTGTAATGGACAAGGTAAATATCCAGCCACTGTTGTCTTACAAACTGAATGGCCTGTGCCACAAACTTCTGACATAAGGCGGGACTGTTAACAATGCCCTGAGGAAGAACTATCCATTCTTTTCCTAGGTTCCATGAAGTTAATAGAAGGAACACTGAAAGCAAATTTTTTGCAATCCTCAGGATGCAATGGAATAGTAAAGAAACAATCTTTTAAATCTATAACTAATTTATAATATCCTCTAGGAATAGCCACGGGAGATGTAAGACTAGTTTGTAAAGCTCCCTTGGGTACCATGGTCTCATTAACGTTTCTTAGATCTTGTAGCAATCTCCATTTACCAGATTTTTTCTTGATAACAAATATTGGGGTATTCCATGGAGATTGAGATTCTCTTAAATGTCCTGCCTCTAGCTGCTCCTGCACTAGCGAAAAGGCGGCTTCTGTTTTTTCTTTAGATAAAGACCACTGATCAACCCACACAGGATTATCATTAAGCCATTGAATTTTATCGGTGTGGGATGCAGGCAAGATAGTGGTCATTACTGAAAATGCCCCAAACCTCTAGTGTTAGGGTTAGATTTGAGACTTTCAAACCTTTTAATGCCTTGCCCTTCTTTCCCAAGACCCTGACCAGGCAAAAATCCTTGCTCTAACATTTGCCTAGTTACAACTTCATTAGGACTACACATAATAGATGCATTTGTGATAAAAGGTCTCTCCCCCAAAAGGTAGCAGGCAAGTTTTGCATAACATAAGGCTGGATTTATCCTGAATTTCCCTCTTCATCCTTCCAAGTTAGAAGTTTGGCACTCTGTTTAGGATTATTAGCATATCTGATACCTTGCAGATGGGTAAGTGTTTCGTCAAAGGCCAGATGGATGGCCACTCTTGTCCTTTAATAATTGTTGCATAAGCTCCCATATCTATTAATCCTTCAAAACCTTTTCCTTCAATTGTTAATTTAAGGTTAGGTTTTTTATTAGTACTAGATTGAACCCAATACACTCCAGAGGAGCTGAAGCCCTCCTGTCCTCTCTTATTCTTAACAAATTTGGAAGGCAGTGGATGTAAGGGAACCAAAACAAGTTGAGCAATTCTTTGGTTAGCAGGTGCAGTTATAACACCATGAGGGGAATCAGCAATAATTTTTATTTCTCCCTCATAGTCACTGTCTATGACACCTGGATAAATCTGCAGCCCCTTTACAGTAGAACTACTTCATCCTAGAAGCAATCCCCAAGTTCCTGAAGGTAAAGGTCCAAAGACTCCTGTAGGCAGAATCTGGATACCCATTTCTGGAGTTAATACGACATGGGAACTGCTGCACACATCCAGTCCTGCGCTTCCTGGTGTTGCTCTGATAAGTTCAAAGATGGATTTTCCTGGCCTGGCAGAAGTTTCATGGCCCTGTAAATTGCTTGCCCTGGTTGAGTGGGGGCCTGCGGCCAGCCACTCCTCCCATTTCCCAACACAGGTCGACCCTGAATATCGTAGATTTGCACTCTCTAGCCCAGTGATTTCCTTTCCTACATCTAGGACAGATTCCTGGGGTGCAATTTGATTTTCTGATTTTAGCAACCCTGTTGCTAGGGCAATCACTTCTAAAATGACCCAGACTACCACATTTAAAACACTTTTTATTCCCTCATCTCTGAGAAAGTATTCCCTGTATGGTGGTTCCTTGCAAAGCTGCAGCCATGGCTAGACCCTGACTATACGAGGGGCCAATTTCGGAACAGAGGCAAATATAACCAGCTAAGTTTGTCTTCCCCCTGTGAGGTCTGATGGCCTCATGACAGGCTGCGTTAGCATTCTCATAAGCCAACTGAGTGACCAATGGATTTTCTGCCTGAGAATTTCCAAAAATTCTGTTAGCTGTTTTCAGCAATCTATCCACAAAATCCTGAAAAAGTTCATCAGGAGCCTGTCTAATGCCTGTTAAGCTTCCACTAAGATCTCCCTTCCATGGTAAAAGATTCCATGCACAGCAGGCAGTCATTGCAACCTGTGCATACACTCTGATAGGAAACCCAATCTGATTAGTATTCCTTTCATATATACCTTCTCCCAGTAACATTTCAGCATTCCAATCTGGATCTCCTGCCTGAGCATTTACAGCGGCAGTCCTTTTGCTATCTTCACACCACTCAGAAATCCAAAGCAAAAAATCTCCTCCTGACAAAGTAGCCTTACATAGAGTTCTCTAATCCTGTGGAGTTAAATTTGACTCCATCACAGTATCCAATAAAGCTTGTGTAAAAGGAGCCGTAGGGCCGTACTGTGCCACAGCTACCTTTAATTCTTTTATCACTTTTAACTCCAGTGTCTGATATTGTGTAATCCTATTCTTCTGGTCTCCAATCTCAAGGACAGGGAAGGCTAACAGGTCCAACGTATCCTGTCCTTCTCCACAAGCCTGACTTACAGCTCTTTCTAGGGGCAATTGGTGTGTCTCAAGATCATTGTTCTCTCTAGTATTTGATACTCTTTTTTGCTCCTGTTACTCATTAGTTAACTTCTGCAACTTAATCTGAAACTCCAATTTTTGTAATTGCATATTCCTCTGGATATTGTCTCCTACAACCAAGGTCATAGGCAGAGCAGAAGGCACGGTAGGAGGCCATTCTTCTCCATGAAATTCAGCTGCTCCCTTTTTTGGATGAGCTTCTTTTCTATATTAGCTCATGAGCACTATCTCTACATTTTTGTAATTTAGGGTTGAGAGGACTCTTTTGAGGAAGTCCTCTCTGGCAGGCCTTTTTCTTGAGATTCCTCAAGTTCTTCCTGCATGATATCTGATTCCTCCAGGGTTCTTTCTTCTATAACATCCTTTATAAGTCTCCAGAGTGAGAGGGTAATACTATCTGCCTTGGCGGCCTTTAGCGAATTACCAATTCTTTCCCAGGTTCTCTCATTTAAAGTTCTTTTTTTCTCAGAACCATGGGCAGCAAGAATCTATCTGATCTAAGAAATCTTCTAACCTTCATTCTTCAAACCTTTTCACCTGAAGCAGCTCCTGGAGGCTGCGGACAAAGTTTTGCCTAGAATGTTCCTGCCCCATCTTCCACTATCTATCCTAAGCAGATACCGTGCTGGGCCAATACTGTTCCACTTAGCTGTATCCTTCTGCACCCACAACTGTTTCAAAAGGTGAAATTTTACACTAGCGCTAGTATTTAACTCCTATAGTTGTCTACCATGCAGGATACCATCCTCTTTCTGTTTTTCTATGAAGTTACGCCAAGATAGGGTCACCTCAGGAAATCCTCCTGCATCAGGTCCATCTGTGTTCAGACACCAGTCTGTTGCTGCCTGCAGTTACAGGTGAACCAGAGACCTGAAAGAGAAGTTTTCCCTGTGGCAAACTTGGCAAGGATCAAATGCCTTGTAGGCTAGTGGTTCTCAAATGCCCTGTTTGCTACTGGTTCTCAAATGCCCTGCATGCTACTTGTTCTCTAGAAAGTATCAGGAAATGGGATCTTCCCTGTGGCAGAACTGGCAGGATTCTACCACATCGAACAAACTGGGCAGATGGTAACAGAGGAGGAGGGAGGGATAGAAGGAACAGAAGGGGAGTGGTATTCTGGAAGGAGGGTGAGTTTTGGTGGTTGCTGAGTAGTGAGTCCCAGCCAATGGCTCTGGGCCTCCAGAGATGGGGGATGGTTCTTATCAAATGGCCTGCATGCTGCTGGTTCTCTAGAAAGTATCAGGAAATGGGCAGAATTCTTCCCTGTGGTAGAACAGACACAGGTCTACCACATCAGAACGAATGGGGCAGGTAGTGGCAGAGAAGGCCCTATGCCCTGTTAATGTAAGATTTATTAAGTTTTACAAATAGGATTAACATCCTGTGCTTATCATTATTTTTTAGGTGTTAACTATGAAATGAGGCATATAAAGCAATAGAATTGGATTTCTTAGGCGTGAGACTCAGGAATAATACATGCCTACTAATAAGCATTCTGTCCAAATATGATAGTGATTATATTTATTATTTATAATTTTCTACATATAAAGCACATACATGGAAGACATAGAAATGTTTTCTATGATGTACAATCTGGAAAATCAAGATTTAAAGATACAGGCTATTTAAGGATTAGTACGGAAAAAGAATAATAATACAAGCAGTATAATACAATAAGTATACAAGTAAATAAACTTGATATATGCTCATAACTTTTTTTCAGATATATGAAATAAACTTCCACTATGCTTTTAAGATGAACACACTCTCCTCTTATGTTCTCACTCAAGAATTCCCTTTATTTCCAAGCTGGACTTGGAATCCTAGCCAATATGTCTATTCTTTGTTTCTATATTTTCATCATTGTATGTCACAGACCTCAGCCCACAGACCTGATCTCCTGTCACCTGACCTATGTTCACATAATTATGGTCCTCATTTGAGGGGATATTTGGCTTACAGACTTATTTGAGACACTGAACATTGATAATGACTTCAAGTGTAAGGCAACTTTTTATTTAAGCAGGGTGATGAGAAGCCTCTCTATCTGCATCACCTGCCTCCTGAGTGTGTACCAGGCTGTCACTATCAGTCTCAGCACCTCTTTGTTGGCAAAATTTAAACAAAAACTAAAAGAATACATGATATATGCTTTCTTATGTATGTGGTGTTTCAATCTGTCTTTCAATAGCAACCGGTTCTTCTATGTTGGTGCTTCTACCAATATAATAAGACCAACCAGTTGAAGGTCACTAAATACTGTTCACTCTTACCCATGAACTATATCATGAGAGGACTTATTTTAATGGTAGAAATTTCCAGAGATGTGTTTCTTGTAGGAATCATGCTAACCACAAGTGTATACATAGTGATTATCTTGTTCAGACATCAAAGGCAATGCAAGCACCTTCATAGGATCAGTCACCTGAGAGTGTCCCACTGAGAAAAGGGTCACTCAAACCATCTTGTTGCTGGTGGTTTTCTTTGTGGTCATGTACTGGGTGGACTTCATCATTTCAATGACCTCCATCCTGTTATGGATGTATGACCCTGTCATCTTGACTGTTCAGAAGTTTGTGGTGAATGCCTATCCCACAATTACTCCATTGGTACAAATCAGCTTTGATAACAGAATAATTATTATGCTGAAAAACAGAGAGTCAAAATGCACCATACATATTGTTTAATATTTTTATTTTCTATATTCTTTGCTTACATTCCAAATGATTTCCCCTTTCCCGGATCCCCCCTTGCCCTGTGTCCTATAAACCTTCTTCTCTCCATCCATTCTCCAATCAACTCCCTCCTTTTTTCTCTGTCCTTATATTCCCCTCAAATGCTAGATCAATCCTTTCCAGGATCAGGACCTTCTCCATACTTCTTCATGGGAGTCATTTGTTATGCGATTTGTGACTTGGGTATTCAAGGCTTCTGGGCTAATTAATATCCAATTATCAGAGATTGCATTCCATGTGTATTCTTTTATGACTGGGTTACCTCACTTAGGATGATATTTTCCAGATCAAACCTTTTGTCTAAAATTTTTGAGAATTCATTGTTTCTAATTGGTGAGTAGTATTCCATTGTGTAAATATACCACATTTTCTGTATCCATTCCTCCTTTGAGGACCATCTCGGATCTTTCCAGCTTCTGGCTATTATAAATAAGGCTGCTACGAACATAATGGAGCATGTGTCTTTATTGCATGCCGGGGAATCATTTGGGTATATGCCCAGGAGAGGTATAGCGGGGTCCTCTGGAAGTGTCATGTCCAGTTTTCTGAGGAACCGCCAGACTGATTTCCAAAGTGGTTGTCCCATCTTACAGCCCCACCAGCAGTGGAGGAGTGTTCCTCTTTCTCCACATCCTCGCCAACACCTGCTGTCTCCTGAGTTTTTGACCTTACCCATTCTGAATGGTGAAAGGTGAAATCTCAGGGTTGTTTTGATTTGCATTTCCCTAATGACTAATGATGTTGAGCACTTCTTAAGGTACCTCTTGGCCATCCGAATTTCTTCAGGTGAAAATACTTTGTTAAGATCTGTACCTTATTTTTAATAGGGTTATTTGGTTCCCTGGGGTCTAACTTTTTGAGTTCTTTGTAAATATTGGATATTAGCCCTCTATCAGATGTAGGGTTGGTGAATATCCTATCCCAATTTGATAGTTGCCGTTTGGTCCTTTTAACAGTGTCCTTTGCCTTACAGAAACTTTGTAATTTTATGAGGTCCCATTTGTCATTTCTTGATCGTAGAGCATAAGTTATTGGTGATCTGTTCAGGAACTTTTCCCCTGTGCCCAGGTCCTCTAGGGTATTCCCCAGTTTCTTTTCTATTAGTTTCAGTGTGTCTGGTTTTATATGGAGGTCCTTGATCCACTTCGAGTGAAGTTTATTTAGTACATGGAGATAAGAGTGGATCAATTTGCATTCTTCTGCATGCTGACCTCCAATTGAACCAGCACCAATTGTTGAAAAGGCTATCTTTTTTCCCCTGGATGTTTTTGGCTCCTTTGTCAAAGATCAAGTGACGGTAGGTGTGTGGGTTCATTTATGGATCTTTAATTCTATTCCATTGGTCCACTTGCCTGTCACTGTGCCAATACCATGCAGTTTTTAATACTATTGCTCTGTAGTATTGCTTGAAGTCAGGGATACTGATTCCCTCAGAGTTTCTTTTGTTGTTGAAAATAGTTTTAGCTATCTTGGGTTTTCTGTTATTCCAGATGAATTTGAGAATTTTTTTTCCTAACTCTGTGAAGAACTGAGTTGGGATTTTGATGGGGATTACATTGAATCTGTAGATTGCTTTTGGCAAGATGGCCATTTTAACTATATTAATCCTGCTGATCAACGAGCATGGCAGATTTTTCCATTTTCTGAGACCTTCTTTGATTTCCTTCTTCAGAGACCTGAAGTTCTTGTCATATAGATCTTTCACTTGTTTGGTTAGAGTCACACCGAGATACTTTATATTGTTTGTGGCTATTGTGAAGGGTGTCATTTCCCTAACTTCTTTCTCAGCCTGCTTATCCTTTGAGTATAGGAAGGCAACTGATTTTCTAGAGTTGATTTTATAACTAGCCACTTTGCTGAAGTTGTTTATCAGCTGTAGGAGTTCTCTGGTGGAGGTTTTCGGGTCACTTAAGTAGATGTCATCTGCAAATAGTGATAATTTGACTTCTTCCTTTCCAATTTGTATCCCCTTTACCTCCTTATTTTGTCTAATTGCTCTAGCTAGAACTTCAAGTACTATATTGAAAAAATACGGAGAGAGAGGACAGCCTTGTCTAGTCCCTGATTTTAGTGGGATTACTTCAAGTTTCTCTCCTTTTAGTTTGATGTTGGCTACCAGTTTGCTGTATATTGCTTTAACAATGTTTAGGTATGGGCCTTGAATTCCTGTTCTTTCAAAGACTTTTAGCATGAAAGGATGCTGAATTTTGTCAAATGCTTTTTCTGCATCTAATGAGATGATGATATGTTTTTTTTTCTTTGAGTTTGTTTATGTAGTGGATACCATTGATGGATTTCCTTATATTGAACCATCCCTGCATCTCTGGGATGAAGCCTACTTGATCATGGTAGATGATCGTTTTGATGTGTTCTTGGATTCAGTTGGCAAGAATTTTATTAAGTATTTTTGCATCTATATTCATAAGAGAAATTGGCCTGAAGTTCTCTTTCTTTGTTGGATCTTTGTGTGATTTTAGTATCAGCGTAATTGTGGCTTCATAGAATGAGTTGGGTAGAGTTCCTTCTGTTTCTATTTTGTGGAATAGTTTGAAGACTATTGGTGTTAAGTCTTCTATGAAGGTCTGATAGAATTCTGCACTGAAGACATCCTGTCCCGTGCTTTTTTTTTTTTTTTTTTTTTTTTTTTGGTTGGGAGAATTTCTATGACCCTTTTTATTTCTTCAGGTGTTATGGGACTGTTTAGTTGATCTATTTGATCCTGATTTAGTTTTGGTGTTGGATATCTGTCTAGGAAACTGTCCATTTCCTCCAGATTCTTCAGTTGTGTTGAGTATAGGATTTTGAGGTAGGATCTAATGATTTTTTGAATTTCCTCAGTTTCTATTGTTATATCTCCCTTTTCATTTCTAAGTTTGTTAATCTGGATACTGTCTCTGTGCCCTTTAATTAGTCTGGCTAAGGGTTTATCTATCTTGTTGATTTTCTCAAAGAACCAGCTCCTGGTTTTGTTGATTCTTTGTATGTTTTCTTTGTTTCTACTTGATTGATTTCAGCCCTGAGATTGATGATTTCCTGCCTTCTACTCCTCCTAGGTGAAATAGCTTCTTTTTGTGCCCGGGATTTCAGGTGTGTCATTAAGCTGTTAGAGTATGCTCTCTCCATTTTCTTTTTGGAGGTACTCAGGGCTATGAGTTTTTCTCTTAGCACTGCTTTCATTGTGTCCCATAGATTTGGGTATGTTGTGTCTTCATTTTCATTAAGTTCTAAAAAGTCTTTAATTTCTTTCTTTAATTCTTCCTTGAACAAGGTATCATTGAGTAGAATATTGTTCAGTTTCCACGTGAATGTGGAGTTTTCTGTTGTTTTTGTTGCTATTGAAGACCACTTTTACTCCATAGTGATCTGATAGGAGGCATGGGATTAGTTCGATCTTCTTATATTTGTTGGGGTCTGCTTGTGACCAATTATATGGTCAATTTTCGAGAAGGTACCATGAGGTGCTGAGAAAAAGGTATATTCTTTTGCTTTAGGGTGAAATGTTCTATATATATCTGTTAAATCTAATTGGTCCAAAGCTTCAATTAGTTTCATTGTGTCCCTGTTCAGTTTCTGTTTTCCTGATCGGTCCATTGAGGAAAGTGCAGTGTTGAAGTCACCCACAATTATTGTGTTAGGTGCAATGTGTGCTTTGAGCTTTAATAAAGTTTCTTTTATGAATGAGGGTGCCCTTGCATTTGGAGCATAGATGTTCAGGATTGAGAGTTCTTCTTGTTGAATTTTTCCTTTGATGAGCAAGAAGTGTCCCTCAGAGTCTCTTTTGATAACTTTGGGTTGAAAGTCAATTTTATCTGATATTAGAATGGCTACTCCAGCTTGTTTCCTGAGACCATTTGCTTGTAAAATTGTCTTCCAGCCTTTTACTCTAAGGTAGTGTTTGTCTTTGACCCTGAGGTGTGTTTCCTGTATATAGCAAAATGTAGGGTCCTGTTTCCATATCCAGTCGGTTAGTCTATGTCTTTTTATTGGGGCATTGAGTCCATTGATGTTAAGAGATATTAAGGAATAGTGATTGTTACTTCCTGTCATTTTGATGTTATTTTGTTGTTGTTGTTGTTCTGTGTTTTTTTTAATATGTTTATTCTCTATATTCTTTGTTTACCTTCCAAATGATTTCCCCTTTCCTGAATCCCCCCTCCCCATATGTCCCATAAACCTTCTTCTCTCCATCCATTCTCCATTCACCTCCCTCCTTTTTTTCTCTGTCCTTATATTCCCCTCCACTGCTAGATCAATCCTTTCCAGGATCAGGACCTTCTCCATACTTCTTCATGGGAGTCATTTGTTATGCGATTTGTGACTTGGGTATTCAAGGCTTCTGGGCTAATTAATATCCACTTATCAGAGATTGCATTCCATGTGTATTCTTTTGTGACTGGATTAACTCACTTAGGATGATATTTTTCAGATCAAACCATTTGCCTAAAAATTTTGAGAATTCATTGTTTCTAATTGCGGACTAGTATTCCATTGTATAAATGTACAACATTTTCTATATCCATTCCTCCTTTGAGGGGCATCTAGATTCAAGAATCTTGATGTTACTTTTTAAATTTGATTGATTAAACTCTTTTGGGTTTGATGAGAGAAGGTTTCTATCTTGCTTTTTCCAGGGTGAAGTTTCCCTCCTTGTATTGGTGTTTTCCTCCTATTATCCTTTATAGGGCTGGGTTTGTGGATAGATTTTGGGTAAACTTGGTTTTGTCATGGAATATCTTAGTTTCTCCATCTATGGTGATTGAGAGTTTTGCTGGGTATAGTAGTTTTGACTGGCATTTGTGTTCTCTTAGAGTCTGCATGAGATATGCCCAGGATCTTCTAGCTTTCATAGTCTCAGCTGAAAAGCCTGCTGTGATTCTGATAGGTCTTCCTTTATATGTTACCTGGTCTTTTTCTCTTCTGCTTTAATATTCTTTTTTTGTTTAGTACGTTTGGGGTTTTGATTATTATGTGACGGGAGGTATTTCTGTTCTGGTCCAGTCTGTTTGGAGTTCTGTAGGCTTCTTGTATATTCATGGGCATCTCTCTCTTTAGGTTAGGGAAGTTTTCTTCCATAATTTTATTGAAGATATTTGCTGGCCCTTTAAGTTGTAAATCTTCACTCTCATCTATGCCTATAATCCTTAGGTTTGGACTTCTCATTGTGTCCTGGATTTCCTGGATATTTTGGATTACAAGCTTTTTGCATTTTGCATTTTCGTTAAGTGTTGAGTCCATGGTTTCTATGGTATCTTCAGCTTCTGAGATTTTTTTCTTCTATCTCTTGCATTCTGTTGTTGATATTTGCATCTATGTCCACTGATTTCTTCCCAAGGTTTTATATCTCCAAAGTTGTCTCCCTTTGAGTTTTCTTAGTTGTTTCTATTTCTGATTTTAGATCCTGGATGGTTTTGCTTAGCTCCGTCACTTGCTTGTTTGTGTTTTCCTGTAATTCTTTAAGAGAACCATCAAATTGTGAAAGGATATTCACCAACCCTACATCTGATAGAGGGCTAATATCCAATATTTACAAAGAACTCAAGAAGTTAGACCCCAGGGAACCAAATAACCCTATTAAAAAATGGGGTACAGACCTAAACAAAGAATTTTCACCTGAAGAAATTCAGATGGTCGAGAGGCACCTTAAGAAGTGCTCAACATCATTAGTCATTAGGGAAATGCAAATCAAAACAACCCTGAGATTTCACCTTTCACCATTCAGAATGGCTAAGGTCAAAAACTCAGGAGACAGCAGGTGTTGGCAAGGATGTGGAGAAAGAGGAACACTCCTCCACTGCTGGTGGGGCTGTAAGATGGTACAACCACTTTGGAAATCAATCTGGCTGTTCCTCAGAAAACTGGACATTACACTTCCAGAGGACCCTGCTATAACTCTACTGGGCATATACCCAAAGTATTCCCCGGCATGCAATAAAGACACATGCTCCATTATTTTCATAGCAGCCATATTTATAATAGCCAGAAGCTGGAAAGAACCCAGATGCCCCTCAAAGGAGGAATGGATATAGAAAATGTGGTATATTTACACAATGGAATACTATTCACCAATTAGAAACAATGAATTCTCAAAATTTTTAGACAAATGGTTTGATCTGGAAAATATCATCCTAAGTGAGGTAACCCAGTCACAAAAGAATACACATGGAATGCAATCTCTGATAAGTGGATATTAATTAGCCCAGAAGCCCTAAATACCCAAGGCACAAATTACATAACAAATAACTCCTACGAAGAAGTATGGAAAAGGTCCTGATCCTGGAAAGGATTGATCTAGCATTGGAGGGGAATATGAGGACAGAGAGAAAAAGGAGGGAGGTGATTGGAGAATGGATGGAGAGAAGAAGGTTTATGGGGAGGGGGGATCCGGGAAAGGGGAAATCATTTGGAATGTAAACAAAGAGTATAGAAAATAAAAATATTTTTAAAAAAGAATAAAAAAGAAAGTCAATATTTTCTGATATAAGAATGGCCGCTGCAGCTTGTTTGTTAGAACCATTTGCTTGGAAAATTGTTTTCCAACCTTTGACTCTTAAATAGTGGCTGCCATTGTAACTGAGGTGGATTTCTTGTATGCAGCAAAACATTGGGTACTGTTTATGTATCCAGTCTGTTCGTCTATGTCTTTTACAGGGGAATTGTGACCATTGATATTAAGAGATACTAAGGAAAAGTGATTGTTTCTTATAGTTATCTTCTTAGTTAAAAGTAAAATTCTGTTTGTGTATCTACCTTCTATTGGGTTTGTTGAAAGATTACCTTGTTGATTTTTCTACAGTGTGGTTTGCTGCCTTGCACTGGTATTTTCCACCCATTATCCTTTGCAGAGCTGGATTTGTGGAAAGATATTGTGTAAATTTGCTTTTGTCATGGAATGTCTTGTTTTCTCTGTCTATGGTAATTGAAAGTTTTTCTGGGTATAGTAGTCTCAGCTGACATTTATGTGCTCTTAGGGTCTGTATGACATCTGCACAGGCTCTTCTGGCTTTCATAGTCTCTGGTGAGAAGTCTAGTGTAATTCTATTAGGTCTGCCTTTATATGTTACTTGCGCTTTTTCTTTCACTGCTTTTAATATTCTTTGTTTAGTGCATTTGGTGTTTTGATTATTATGTGACAGGAGGTATCTTTGTTCTGGTCCAATCTGTTTGGAGTTCTGTAGGCTTCTTGTATGTTCATAGGCATCTCTTTCTTTAGGTTAGGGAAGTTTTAATCTATAATTTTGTTGAAGATATTTACTGGGCCTTTAAGTTGTAAATCCTCGCTTTCTTCTATACCGATAATCCTTAGGTTTGGCCTTTTCATTGTGTCCTGGATTTCCTGTATGTTTTGGGTTACAAGTTTTTGCATTTTGAATTTTCTTTGACTTTTGAGTCAATGTTTTCTATGGAATCTTCAGCATCTCAGATTTTTTCTTCTATCTCTCATATTCTGTTTTTGATGCTTACATTTATGACTCCTGTATTCTTTCCAAGGTTTTCTGTCTTTAGAGATGTCTCACTTTGCATTTTCTTTATTGTTTCTATTTCCAGTTTTAGATCCTGTATAGTTGTGTTCAGTTCCTTCACATATTTGTTTGTTTTTTCCTGAAATTCTTTTTTTTTCCTCCCTCCCACCCCTTCCCAGTTCCCCGTTCTGGTTTTGCCAAATACTGTTTCACTGAGTCTTTCCAGAACCAGGGACCACTCCTGCTTTCTTCTTGTATCTCATTTGATGTGTGGATTATGTTTTTGGTATTCCAGTTTTCTAGGTTAATAACCACTTATTAGTGAGTGCATACCATGATTCACCTTTTGAGTCTGGGTTACCTCACTTAGTATGATGTTCTCTAGCTCCATCCATTTGCCTAAGAATTTCATGAATTCATTGTTTCTAATGGCTGAATAGTACTCCATTGTGTAGATATACCACATTTTTTGCATCCACTCTTCTGTTGAGGGATACCTGGGTTCTTTCCAGCATCTGGCAATTATAAATAGGGCTGCTATGAACATAGTAGAGCATGTATCCTTATTACATGGTGGGGAATCCTCTGGGTATATGCCCAGGAGTGGTATAGCAGGATCTTCTGGAAGTGAGGTGCCCAGTTTTCGGAGGAACCGCCAGACTGCTTTCCAGAGGGGTTGTATCAATTTGCAACCCCACCAGCAGTGGAGGAGTGTTCCTCTTTCTCCACACCCTCTCCAACACCTGCTGTCTCCTGAATTTTTAATCTTAGCCATTCTGACTGGTGTAAGATGAAATCTTAGGGTTGTTTTGATTTGCATTTCCCTAATGACTAATGAAGTTGAGCATTTTTTAAGATGCTTCTCCGCCATCCGAAGTTCTTCAGGTGAGAATTCTTTGTTTAACTCTGTACCCCATTTTTAATAGGGTTGTTCGGTTTTCTGGAGTCTAACTTCTTGAGTTCTTTATATATATTGGATATTAGCCCTCTATCTGATGTAGGATTGGTGAAGATCTTTTCCAGATTTGTTGGTTGCCGATCTGTCCTCTTGATGGTGTCCTTTGCCTTACAGAAACTCTGTAAGCTTATGAGGTCCCATTTGTCAATTCTTGCTCTCAGAGCATACGCTATTGGTGTTCTGTTCAGAAACTTTGTCCCTGTACCGATGTCCTCAAGGGTCTTCCCCAGTTTCTTTTCTATTAGCTTCAGAGTGTCTGGCTTTATGTGGAGGTCCTTGATCCATTTGGATTTGAGCTTAGTACAAGGAGACAAAGATGAGTCAATTCACATTCTTCCGCATGCTGACCTCCAGTTGAACCAGCACCATTTGTTGAAAAGGCTATCTTTTTTCCATTGGATGTTTTCAGCCTCTTTGTCGAGGATCAAGTGGCCATAGGTGTGTGGGTTCATTTCTGGATCTTCAATCCTGTTCCATTGATCCTCCTGCCTGTCACTGTACCAATACCATGCAGTTTTTAACACTGTTGCTCTGTAGTATTGCTTGAGGTCAGGGATACTGATTCCCCCAGATTTTCTTTTGTTGCTGAGAATAGTTTTAGCTATCCTGGGTTTTTTGTTGTTCCAGATAAATTTGATAATTGCTCTTTTTAACTCTGTGAAGAATTGAGTTGGGATTTTGATGGGTATTGCATTGAATCTGTATAGTGCTTTAGGCAAAATGGCCATTTTAACTATATTGATTCTACCGATCCATGAGTATGGGAGGTTTTCCCATTTTTTGAGGTCTTCTTCCATTTCCTTCTTCAGAGACTTGAAGTTCTTGTCATACAGATCGTTCACATGTTTGGTAAGAGTCACCCCAAGATACTTTATAGTGTTTGTGGCTATTGTGAAGGGGGTCATTTCCCTAATTTCTTTCTCAGCCTGCTTATCCTTTGAGTATAGGAAGGCCACTGATTTGCTTGAGTTGATTTTATAACCTGCCATTTTGCTGAAGTTGTTTATCAGCTGTAGGAGCTCTCTAGTGGAGTTTTTTGGGTTACTTAGGTAGACTATCATGTCGTCTGCAAATAATGATTGATAGTTTGACTTCCTCCTTTCCAATTTGTATCCCTTTGACCTCCTTATGTTGTCGAATTGCCCGAGCTAGTACCTCAAGTACAATATTGAAAAGATAAGGAGAAAGGGGGCAGCCTTGTCTGGTCCCTGATTTCAGTGGGATTGCTTCAAGTTTCTCTCCATTTAGTTTGATGCTGGCTACCGGTTTGCTGTATATTGCTTTTACTATGTTTAGGTATGGGCCTTGAATTACTGTTCTCTCCAAGACTTTAAGCATGAAAGGATGCTGAATTTTGTCAAATGCTTTTTCAGCATCCAATGAAATGACCATGTGGTTTTGTTCTTTGAGTTTGTTTATGTAGTGGATTGTATTGATGGATTTCCGTATATTGAACCAACCCTGCATTCCCGGGATAAAGCCTACTTGATCATGGTGGATGATCGTTTTGATGTGTTCTTGGATTCGGTTGGCAAGAATTTTATTGAGTATTTTTGCATCGATGTTCATAAGGGGTATTGGTCTGAATTTCTCTTTCTTTGTTGGATCTTTTTGTGGCTTTGGTATCATCGTAATTGTGGCTTCGTAGAAGGAATTGGGTAGTGTTCCTTCTGTTTCTATTTTGTGGAAGAGTTTGAAGAGTATTGGTGTTAACTCTTCTTTGAAGGTCTGGTAGAATTCTACACTGAAACCATCTGGTCCTGTGCTTTTTTTGGTTGGAAGACTTTCTATGACTCCTTCTATTTCTTTAGGCTTTATGAGACTGTTCAGATGGTCTAGTTGGTCCTGATTTAATTTTGGTATTTGGTATCTGTCAAGGAAATTGTCCATTTCCTCGAGATTCTCCAGTTGTATTGAGTACAGGCTCTTGTAGTAGGATCTGATGATTTTTTGGATTTCCTCAGTTTCCGTTGTTATGTCTCCCTTTTCATTTCTAAGTTTGTTAATTTGGATACTTTCTCTGTGCCCTTTGGTCAGTCTGGCTAAGGGTTTATCTATCTTGTTGATTTTCTCAAAGAACCAGCTCCTGGTTTTGTTGATTTTTTGTATGGTTCTCTTTGTTTCTACTTGATTGATTTCAGCCCTGAGTTTGATGATTTCCTGCCTTCTACTCCTCCTTGGTGAAATAGCTTCTTTTTGTTCTAGGGCTTTCAGGTGTGTCATTGAGTTGGTAATGTATGCTCTCTCCATTTTCTTTTTGGAGGCACTCAGGGCTATGAGTTTTCCTCTTAGCACTGCTTTCATTGTGTCCCATAGATTTGGGTATGTTGTGTTTTCATTTTCATTGTGTTCTAAAAAGTCTTTAATTTCTTTCTTTATTTCTTCCTTGACCAAGGTATCATTGAGTAGAGTATTGTTCAATTTCCACGTGTATGTGGGTTTTCTATTGTTTCTGTTGCTATTGAAGACCACTTTTACTCCATAGTGATCAGATAGGAGGCATGGGATTAGTTCGATCTTCTTATATTTGTTGAGGTCTGTCTTGTGACCAATTATATGGTCGATTTTGGAGAAGGTACCATGAGGTGCTAAAAAAAAGGTATATTCTTTTGTTTTAGGATAGAATGTTCTATATATATCAGTTAAATCTAATTGGTCCAAAGCTTCAATTAGTTTCATTGTGTCCTTGTTTAGTTTCTGTTTTCCTGATCAGTCCATTGAGGAAAGTGCAGTGTTGAAGTCACCCACAATTATTGTGTTAGGTGCAATGTGTGCTTTGAGTTTTAATAAAGTTTCTTTTATGAAAGAGGGTGCCCTTGCATTTGGAGCATAGATGTTCAGGATTGAGAGTTCTTCTTGTTGTATTTTTCCTTTGACCAGCAAGAAGTGTCCCTCAGAGTCTCTTTTGATGACTTTGGGTTGAAAGTCAATTTTATCTGATATTAAAATGGCTACTCCAGCTTGTTTCCTGAGACCATTTGCTTGTAAAATTGTCTTCCAGCCTTTTACTCTGAGGTAGTGTTTGTCTTTGACCCTGAGGTGTGTTTCCTGTAAGCAGCAAAATGTAGGGTCCTGTTTACGTATCCAGTCAGTTAGTCTGTGTCTTTTTATTGGGGCATTGAGTCCATTGATGTTAAGAGATATTAAGGAATAGTGATTGTTACTTCCTATCATTTTTGACGTTATTTTTTAAATTTGATTGCTTACCTTCTTTGGGGTTTGATGAAAGGTTACTATCTTGCTTTTTTCAGGGTGAAGTTTCCCTCCTTGTATTGGTGTTGTCCTCCTATTATCCTTTTTAGGGCTGGGTTTGTGGATAGATATTGGGTAAACTTGGTTTTGTCGTGAAATATCTTAGTTTCTCCATCTATGGTGATTGAGAGTTTTGCTGGATATAGTAGTTTTGGTTGGCATTTGTGTTCTCTTAGAGTCTGCATGAGATCTGCCCAGGACCTTCTAGCCTTCATAGTCTCAGGTGAAAAGTCTGCTGTGATTCTGATAGGTCTTCCTTTATATGTTACTTGGCCTTTTTCTCTTACTGCCTTTAATATTCTTTCTTTGTTTAGAACATTTGGTGTTTTGATTATTATGTGACGGGAAGTATTTCTGTTCTGGTCCAGTCTGTTTGGAGTTCTGTAGGCTTCTTGTATATTCATGGGCATCTCTCTCTTTAGGTTAGGGAAGTTTTCTTCCATAATTTTATTGAAGATATTTGCTGGCCCTTTAAGTTGTAAATCTTCACTCTCATCTATGCCTATAATCCTTAGGTTTGGTCTTCTCATTGTGTCCTGGATTTCCTGGATATTTTGGGTTACAAGCTTTTTGCATTTTGCATTTTCTTTGACTGTTGAGTCCATGGTTTCTATGGAATCTTCAGCATCTGAGATTCTTTCTTCTATTTCTTGTATTCTGTTGTTGATATTTGCATCTCTGTCCCCTGATTTCTTCCCAAGGCTTTCTATCTCCAAAGTTGTCTCCTTTTGAGTTTTCTTAGTTGTTTCTACTTCTGATTTTAGATCCTGGATGGTTTTGCTTAGCTCCTTCACTTGCTTGTTTGTGCTTTCCTGTAATTCTTTAAGAGATTTTAGTGTTTTTTCTTTCATGACCTCAGCCTGTTGACCAAAGTTCTCCTGTATTTCTTTAAGAGATTTTTGTGTTTCGTCTTTCATGACCTCAGCCTGTTGACCAAAGTTCTCCTGTATTTCTTTAAGTGTTTTTTGCATTTCCTCCTTGTTGGCTTTTGTATTCTCCTGGATTTCTTTCAATGATTTTTGTGTTTCCCTTGCAAGGGCTTCTAACTTTTGATCCATTTTCTCCTGAATTTCTTTAAGTATGTCCTTCATGTGTTCCTGTACCAGCATCATGACCAGTGATTTTAAATCCAAATCTTGTTTTACTGGTGTGATGGGGTATCCAGGACATGCTGGTAGAGGAGAATTGGGTTCAGATGTTGCCATATTGCCTTGATTTCTGTTAGTGATGTTCCTGCGTTTGCCTTTTGCCATCTAGCTCTCACTGGTGTTACTTGGTCTTGTCAGTGCTGGACTCACCAGTGCAAGCTGCCCCTTCCCCGTTGGCCTCTGGTGCACAGCTTACACCCTGCACTGCCTGTAGACAGGGTGCTGCTGTCCAGGCTGTTCAGATCCCGAAGCAGGCACCTGAAGGCTCCCGCTGGGGCCCGCAAGATTTATTGGAGCACACCGACTTCTCCCAGCTGGCCGCCCGGAAGCCCCACTAGCCTCTTGAGGGACCTGGAGATGTGGTGCAGCCGCCCAGGCTGATCTGAAGCAGAGAGAGTTGACCTGAGGGCTTCTGCCTGAGGCCTTGCCCCAGATTGTGTCTGTGGACCAGATGGAACCCGTGTGCACCCCCAGGGAGCTCCGAAGGTGTATGCTGCTGTGACCTCCCCTGTGTTCCGCTCACTCCGCCGGGCAGCTGATTTCCCCAACCGTGCTGGCGCACACTAGGTTAGCCTTGTCGCCCAGGCCCTGAGTCCAGGCAAAAGCCTGGGAGGCCAAGGTCCGAGCAAAGTTCCCCTAGGGCTATGACTGTTAATTGGGTCCGCCAGGTGACCCGGATGGCCGGCGTGCGCGTCCGCGCTCCCCGAAAGCACCGGGAGAGTCTGTTGTGCTAATAACCTCCTGGGCGGGTTGACACACAGATGGCCCACCAAGCCGCCCAGTTCTTGGGGTCAGTCCTGTGCCTTTTGGGGCCTAGACCCCCGTTTTGTTAGCCTCAGGCTACACTTGTTAGCCGTCTCTGCCCTCCCGAGCACTCTGGGTCCTGTAGGCAAAATGGCGGCGCGAGCGCCGGCCCGGGCAAAAAAAACTCCTGGCTGGGTTGGCACCCTGATGGCCACCCGAACAGCCCAGGGCCTGGGTGCAGGCCAACGCCCGTCGGGCTCAGACCCCTGCAGTGTTGGGCCTAGGATTATGTTTGTGTACCTCAGTCTGTCCGATCTCTGGAGTCAGAAATCAAGATGGAGGTGAGTCTCTCCTGACTGGCGGGAAGCCAGTTCTGAAGTGGCTTCCGTGCAGCGAAAGGCTCCGCAGAACCGCAGCTGCTTGCCGCCCGGCTGGTCAGCGAAGGTCAGTGGTCGTGGGCGCAGGGCCTAACTGGACCCTGTGTCGCCTTGGTTCCACCTCTGATGGCCCTTCAGCTGGACCAGCTACTCCTGAAATTCTTTAAGGAATTTTTGTGTTTCCTCTTTAAGGGCTTCTACCCATTGACCCATGTTCTCCTGTGTTTCTTTTAGGATCTTTGTGATTCCTCTTTAAGGGCTTCTGCATGTTTACCTATGTTCTACCATAATTCCCTAGGGGATTTTTGTATTGCTTTAAGGGCTTCTACCTGGTGACCCATGTTCTCCTCTGTTTCATTAAGAGATTTTTATGTTTCCTCTTTAAGGGATTCTGCCTTTTGATCCATATTCTCTTGTATTTCTTTAAGTGATTTTTGTGCTTTTACTTGTTGACCCATGTTCTCCTGTATGTCTTTAAGGGAATTATTTATGTCCTTCTTGAAGTCCTCCATCAACAATATGAGATGTGATTTTAAATCTACCTCTTGCTTTTCTGATGTGATGGAGTATGCAGTATTTGATGTGAGAGAACCAGGTTATGATGGTGCCATGTTGCCTTGGTTACTATTGGTAATGATCTTGCCTTTGCCTTTGGCCATCTCATTATCTCAGGTGTTAGCTGGTCTTGCTGTCTCTATCTTCTCTGCCCTGCAGACCTGTGTTTCTATACTCCTAGGATTCCCTTTCTCTCCAACGCCCCGCAAACAGCTGGTTCTCCATGAAATATCAGGTGATAGGGTCTCTCCTGTGACAGACTTGGCAAGGGTCGAATGCCCCCCAGACTGCTATTTCTCAAATATTCTCCTGCTGCTGGATTTCAAATGTTCTTCTGATGGTAGTTCTTGAAAGCCCCGCTTCTACCAGTTCAAATGTACCTACTGGTGCCAGTTCTTAAATGACCTGCTCCTGCCAGTTCTCGAATGCTGTGCTCCTTCCCGCTCTCTAGAGAGTATCAGGAAGTACGCTCTTCCCCATGTCAGAAGGGGCACACGTTTACCACATCTGATGGAAAGGGGTGTTGGCAGTGGAGGAGGGAGGGATAGAATGGAAAGAAGAGTAGTAGTGATCTAGAGGTTGCTGGGTAGTGAGCAGCTCTGTGCCTTTAGGGGTATGGGATGATTCTTACCAAATAACCTGCTCTTTCCAGTTCTCCAGAGAGTATTAGGAAGTAGGATCTTTCCCATTTCAGATGTGGCACAGGTCTACCATATCCAGTGGGTTGGAACAGTGGTGATTAGCCTGCTCCTGCCAGGTCTCTAGAGAGTATTAGGAAGTAGGATCTTACCAGTGTCAGATGTGGCACAGGTCTCTGAGAGCAGGACTCCCTCTAAGTGCAGGACTCCCTGCAGGTCAAATGCTCCCTTGGAGGATATGTGCCCAAACAGCTGTAGAGTTGCCTAGCTACTGCTTGCAGAAGGAACCTAGGCAGACTGTGTCCTGAGCAATCTTTCACTCTGATGTTCACTGTGTACCTGACTGAGCTGTCTGCTGGGTCCTTACCTTGGATTTTAACAGAGTACCTCTCACTGTTATTTTGGGCTTACCACATAGAGAAAGATGATAGTTCCAGGTATTCTTTGCCTCTCCAGCTCTTGGATTTCAAGTGTGCACCACTATACTCTGCTTTTGATTTTTTTTTCAAACAATATATTCTGATTAGAGTTTCCTTTTCCCTCCCAGTTTCTCCTCATGTTCCCACCATCTAGATCCATAACATTTCTTTCTCTCCTTAGAAAACAAATAGGCACCTGGCAGTGGCAGTGCATGCCTTTAATCCCAGCACGTGGGAGGCAGAGGCAGGTGGATTTCTGAGTTCAAGACAAGCCTGGTCTACAGAGTGTGATCCAGGACATCTAGAGCTATACAGAGAAACCCGATCTCGGAAAACCAAAAAAAGAAAAAGAAAAGAAATAGGTGTCTATGTACCAATAATAAAATGAAACAAGCCACCATAAGGTAAAATAAAACAAACCACTTTTATAAAGACATAGACAAGATAAAAAGCCATAGAACACAAGAAATGCATAAATATATAGAGACGTATAGTTCAGACACACAGGAATCTCAAAAACAAAAAATAAAAATTAAAAAATAAAAAATAAAATAAATTAAAATAAAAACCACAAAAGTACTAGCCAAATATATATATGGAAATTACCTGTAAGACAAAAACAAAACAAATGAAATCAAAACAGAATGTCGTGACTCAACATTACCAGTCAAAGAATCCACAAACATCCTATTGAGTTTGATTTCTGCTTCCTCCTATTCCAGGGTGTGGGGCCTAGACTTAAAAGTGGTTTGTTTCCCCAGTAAGACTCACCTGGAGAAAACAAATTCTTCACTTGCAAGTGACTATCAGGTGGAGATTGTTTTTGTGTAGGGATAGGTCCCTATGTCTGCTTTTCTTTTCAGCCCTAGAACTCTATTATTAGCAATTTTATTACAAACAGAGATAGACACAGACACAGACATACACACACATACACACACACACATACACACACACACACACTTACAAAGTTTCTACAACATTAAGTTCCCAAAATGCCCCTCTAGTATTAGTTTCCACTGTCCCTCTTGCATTCACATCCTTGTCACTTCTTCCGTATCCCATCTCTCCTTAATCTATCCATTTTTCCCCACCCCCAGTCTATCCATAACTACCTATTCTAGTACTCTTCCTAAGGAAATTAATTTGTATTCCTTAGATCCTTATTGTATATCTAACTTCATAATTATATGAATTGTAGTTTGTTTATCAGTGACTTACAACTAAAATCCTCATATAAGTGAAAATTCACCATGTTTGTCTGTCTGGGTATGGATTACGTCACTGCAGATGATTTTTTTCCAGGTTTCATCCCATTTTTTCTGTGAATTTCATTGTTACATTATTTTTAATGGTTCAGTAATATCTCATTGTATAAATTACCACACATATTCTTCATTCATTCATCTGCTGAAGGGCATCTAGTATGTTACTAATTTCTGGCTATTATTTATAAAATAGTAATGAGCATGGCTGAGCAATTTTTATGCTTTCTGTAATATAATAAATTATCTTTTGGGTATAACTGGTTCTTGAGGTAGTTAGTTTCCCAGTCTCGAGAGGAACTTCCACTCTGAGTTCCCTGGTAGATACACAAATTTGTACTCCCACCAACAAGGGATGAGTATTCTCCTTATGGGACATCATCACCAGGATAATCTATCATTTGGTTTTGTTCATCTCATCCATTCTAACATAGTATGAAATCTCAAAGTGGCTTTAATTTGCATGACCCTGATGACTAAGGGTAATGAGCAGTTCATTGATTAATTCTCTGCCATCTGAGTTTCAGCTTTTGAAAATTCTCTGATTAGTATCTGCAGCTCATGTTTTGATTGGTATTTTTTTTCCTAAATGTCCATAAAATGTTTTAATTTTTTATGTATTTCCAATATTATCTGATGTGTAGTTGGTAGAAGTCTTTCCTCAGTCTATAGCATTCTGCTTTGTTTAAATGATGTCTTCTTTTGCCATGCAAAATATTGTCAGTTTCATGAGGTTCTATTTAGTAATTGTTGTTCTTAATGTCCATGTTACCAATGTTCTGTTCATAAAGTCTTTTCCTGCACCTATGATTTTAAAGCTATTTTTCCACTTTCTCTTCTCTCAGATTCTGTGCATGTGGCCTTATGTTGAGGTTGCTTTGATCCAGAGGTTTGAGTTTCGCACAGTGTAATAAGCATGAATCTACTAACATTTGTCTACATGCAGACATCCAGTTTGACCAGCAACATTTGTTGAAGATGTTTTTTTTTCTGCTGTGTATTTATGGATTCTCCACCAAAACTAAGCTCTCAATAGATATGTGGACTTATGTCTTGGTCTTTAACTTTATTACATTAACAAACACATTTTTTGTGTGTCTTGATATGATGCTTTGTTTATTAGAATCACTTTTTAAATACAATCTGAGGCTGCCTCAAGCATTTCTTTTATCGTAAAGGACCTTCAATGGCCAGCCGGGCTGCAAGCAGTTACAGATTTACAGCACCTTTCACCCCACAGAAGCTACATCAGAACTCTGCCTCCTGCCAGTCAGTTACAAGAGACTCTCTGCCATCTTGGATCTCGGGCACCAGAGAAATCAGACAGACCGAGGTACACAAATATAACTTGAGGCCAACATCGCGGGGGTCTAAGCTCGACGGACATTGGCCTGCCCCCAGGCCCTGGGCTGCTCGGTGGGCCATCTATGTGCCAACCCAGCCAGGAATTTGTTAGCCTAGCATACTCTCCTGGGACTTTCAGGGAGTGCGCACACACTCCTCCATCCTGGCCACCTGATAGAACCAATTAGCAGTCATAGCCCCAGGGGAAATTTGCTTGGGCCTTAGCCTGCCAGGCTTTTGCCTAGACTCAGGGCCTCAGAAGCTAGGCTAGCCTTGTGTGCACCAACCCGGTTGGGAGATTGGCTGCCCAGCAGAGTGTCCAGCACTTGGAAAAGGTCCTGTAGCATACACCATCAGCACTCCCTGAAGGAGCAAACAGGCACTGACTGGTTCGCACAGACAATATGGGGCAAGGCACACTAGGGATCCAAGGGCACCCAAGAGGAGGACAGCACATCAGTAATCTATAACAGGGGAAACCCAGCCATCCAGTGTTACAGAAATGGCCCTACGGCCCCACAGGAGGCACAAACACCAGCCAGAGACAAGACAAACTAATGCCAGAGATTACAAGATGGCAAAGGGCAAATGCAGGAATGCTAATAACAGAAATCTAGGCAATATGGCAGCATCTGAACTAAACTCTCTAACATCATCAAGTCCTGGTTACACAAACACACCAGAAAAACAAGATTTGGATTTAAAATCACAGTTCATGATGATTTTAACTAGAAGAACAAAAAAGGACATAAATAAAAGCTAGAAACCTGTATAATGGAAACACAAAAATCACTTAAAGAAATTCAGACGAATAAGGCTCAAGAGACAGAAGCCAATAAAGAAGAAACAACAACAACAACAAAAAAAAACTTAAAGAAATGCAGGAGAAAGTGAGTCAAACAGCAGAAGTGATGAAAGAGGAAACACAAAAATCTCTTAAAGAATTACAGGAAAACACAAACAAGCAAGTGAAGGAGCTAAGCAAAACCATCCAGGATCTAAAATCAGAAGAAGAAACAACTAAGAAATCACAAATGGAGACAACTTTGGAGATAGAAAACCTTGAGAAGAAATCAAGGGCCATAGATGCAAATATCAACAACAGAATACAAGAGATGGAAGAAAGAATCTCAGATGCCAAAGATACCATAGAAACCATTGATTCAACAGTCAAAGAAAATGCAAAATGCAAAAAGCTTGTATCCCAGTACATCCAGGAAATCCAGGACACAATGAGAACACCAAACCTAAGGATTATAGGTATAGATAAGAGTGAAGATTTACAGCTGAAAGAGCCAGCAAATATCTTCAACAAAATTATGGAAGAAAACTTTCCCAACTTAAAGAAAGAAATGCCCATGAATATACAAGAAGCCTACAGAACTCCAAACAGACTGGACCTGAGCAGAAATAACTCTCGTCACATAATAATCAAAACCCCAAATGTACTAAACAAAGAAAGAATATTAAAGGCAGCAAGAGAAAAAGGCCAAGTAACATATAAAGGAAGACCTATCAGAATAACACCAGACATCTCACCAGAGACCATGAAAGCTAGAAGATCCTGGGAAGATCTCATGCAGACTCTAAGAGAACACAAATGTCAGCCAAGACTACTATACCTCGCAAAACTCTCAATCACAATAGATGGAGAAACCAAGATATTCCATGACAAAACTAAATTTACACAATATCTTTCTACAAACCCAGCTCTACAAAGAATAATAGGAGGAAAACTCCTATACAAGGAGGGAAATGACACCCTAGAAAAAGCAAGATAGTTGCCTTCTTTGATCAAACCCCAAAAGAAGATAACCATTCAAATATAAAAATAACATTGAAAATGACAGGAAGTAATAATCACTATTCCTTAATATCACTTAAGGTCAATGGACTCAACTCCCTGATAAAAAGACATAGACTAACAGACTGGATAAGGAAACAGGACCCTACATTTTGCTGCATACAGGAAACACACCTAAATGTCAAAGAAAAAACTTCCTTACAGTAAAAGCCTGGAAGACAATTTTACAAGGCAATAGGAAACGAGCTGGAGTAGCTATTCTAATATCAGAGAAAATTGACTTTCAACCTAAAGTCATCAAAAGAGACACGGAAGGACACTTCTTGCTGGTCACAGGAAAAATCCACCAAGAAGAACATTCAGTTTTAAACATCTATGCGCCAAATGCAAGGGCACCCTCATTCGTAAAAGAAACTTTACTAAACCTCAAAGCACACATTGCACCTAACACAATAATTGTGGGGAACTTCAACACTCCACGTTCCTCAATGGACCAATCAGTAAAACAGAAACTAAACAGGGACACAATAAAACTAATTGAAGCTTTGGACCAATTTGGACTTGACTGACATTTATAGAACATTTCACCCTAAAGAAAAAGAATATACCTTTTTCTTAGCACCTCATGGTACCTTCTCTAAAATCGACCATATATTTGGTCACAAGACAGACCTCAACAAATATAAAAAGATCGAACTAATCCCATGCCTCCTATCAGATCACTATGGAATAAGAGCGGTCTTCAATAGCAACAAAAGCTACAGAAAGCCCACATACACATGGAGGCTGAACAATACTCTACTCAATGACACCTTGGCCAAAGAAGAAAGAAAGAAAGAAATCAGAGACTTTTTAGAATTTAAGGAAAATGAAGGCACAACATACCCAAATCTTTGGGACACAATGAAAGCACTGCTAAGAGGAAAACTCATAGCCCTGAGTGCCTCCAAAAAGAAAATGGAGAGAGCATACACTGGCACCTTAATGACACACCTGAAAGCCCTGGAACAAAAAGAAGCCAATTCACCCAGGAGGAGTAGAAGACAGGATATCATCAAACTCAGAGCTGAAGTCAATCAAGTGGAAACAAAGAGAACCATATAAAAAATCAATGAATCCAGGAGCTGGTTCTTTGAGAAAATCGACAAGATAGATAAACCCTTAGCCAGACTGACCAAAGGGCACAGAGAAAGTATCGAAATTAACAAAATTAAAAATGAAAAGGGGGTATAACAACAGAAACTGAGGAAATTAAAAAAATCATCAGATCCTACTACAAAATCCTATACTCAACACAACTGGAGAATCTGGAGGAAATAAACAATTTCCCTGAGAGATACCAAATACCAAAATTAAATCAGGACCAAATAGATCATCTAAACAGTCCCATAACCTCTAAAGAAATAGAAGGGGTCATAGAAAGCCTTCCAACCAAAAAAAGCACAGGACCAAATGGCTTCAGTGCAGAATTCTATCAGACCTTCAAAGAAGACCTAACACCAATACTCTTCAAACTATACCACAAAATAGAAACAGAAGGAACACTACCCAATTCCTTCGATGAAGCCACAATTATGCAGATACCAAAACAACACAAAGATCCAACAAAGAAAGAGAACTTCAGACCAATTTCCCTTATGAATATCGATGCAAAAATACTCAATAAAATTCTTGTCAACCAAACCAAGAACACATAAAAAAGATCATGCATCATGATCAAGTAGGCTTTATTCCAGGGATGCAGGGTTGGTTCAATATATAGAAATCCATCAATGCAATCCACTACATAAACAAACTCAAAGAAAAAACACATGGTCATTTCATTGGATGCTGAAAAAGCATTTGACAAAATTCAGCATCCTTTCATGCTTAAAGTCTTGGAAAGAACAGGAATTCAAGGTCCATAACTAAACATAGGAAAAGCAATATACAGCAAACCGGTAGCCAGCATCAAACTAAATGGAGAGAAACTTGAAGCAATCCCACTAAAACCAGGGACTAGACAGGGCTGCGCCCTTTCTCCTTATCTTTTCAATATTGTACTTGAGGTACTAGTTCATGCAATTAGGCAACATAAGGAGGTCAAAGGGATACAAATTGGAAAGGAAGAAGTCAAACTATCACTATAAGCAGGCTGAGAAAGAAATTAGGGAAATGACACCCTCCACAATAGCCACAAACAGTATAAAGTGCCTTGGGGTGACTCTTATCAAACATGTGAAAGATCTGTATGACAAGAACTTCAAGATTATGAAGAAGGAAATGGAAGAAGACCCCAAAAAATGGAAAAACCTCCCATGCTCATGGATCGGCAGGATTAATATAGTTAAAATGGCCATTTGCCAAAAGCAATATACAGATTCAACGCAATACCTATCAAAATCCCTACTCAATTCTTCATAGAGTTAGAAAGAGCAATTCACAAATTCATCTGGAATTTAAAAAGAAACCAGGATAGCTAAAACTATTCTCAACAACAAAAGAAATTCTGGGGGAATCAGTATCCCTGACCTCAAGCAATACTACCTAGCAATAGTGTTAAAAACTGCATGGTATTGGCACAGTGACAGGCAAGTGGACCAATGGAATACAATGGAAGACCCAGAAATGAATCTACACACCTATGGTCACTTGATCTTTGACAAAGGATTTGAAAACATCTAGTGGAAAAAATAGCCTTTTCAACAAATGGTGCTGGTTCAACTGGAGGTCAGCATGCAGAAGAATGCAAATCATTCCATTCTTATCTCCTTGTACTAAGCTCAACTCCAAGTGGATCAAGAACTTCCACATAATACCAGACACACTGAAACTAATAGAAAAGAAACTGGGGAAAACCCTTGAGGACATGGGCACAGGGGAAAAGTTCCTGAACAGAACACCAATAGCTTATGCTCTAAGATCAAGAACTGACAAATGGGAACTCACAAAATTACAAAGTTTCTGTAAGGCAAAGGATACTGACAAAAGGACAAAACGGCAGCAAACAGATTCGGAAAAGATCTTCACCAACCCTACATCCGATAGAGGGCTAATATCCAATATATACAAAGAACTCAAAAAGTTAGACCACAGGGAACCAAATAACCCTGTTAAAAAAATAGGATACAGATCTAAACAAAGAATTTTCACCTGAAGAAATTCAAATGGCCGAGAAGTACCTTAAGAAATGCTCAACATCATTAGTCATTACGGAAATGCAAATCAAAACAACACTAAGATTTCACCTCACACCAATCAGAATGGCTAATGGTAAAAACTTAGGAGACAGCAAGTTTTGGTGAGGATGTGGAGAAAAAGGAACACTCCTCCACTGCTGGTGGGATTGTAAGATGGTACAACCACTATGGAAATCAGTCTGGCGTTTCTTCAGAAAACTGGACATGACACTTCTGGAGGACCCTACTATACCTCTCTTGGGCATATACCCAGAGGATTCCCCGGCATGCAATAAGGACACATGCTCCACTATGTTCATAGCAGCCTTATTTATTTATTTATTTATTTATTTATTTATTTATTTATTTATTTATTTATTTATTTTATATTCGATATAATTTATTTACATTTCAAATGATTTCGCTTTTCTAGCCCCCCCACTCCCCGAAAGTCCCGTAAGCCCCCTTCTCTTCCCCTGTCCTCCCTCCCACCCCTTCCCACTTCCCCGTTCTGGTTTTGCCGAATACTGTTTCACTGAGTCTTTCCAGAACCAGGGGCCACTCCTCCTTTCTTCTTGTACCTCATTTGATGTGTGGATTATGTTTTGGGTATTCCAGTTTTCTAGGTTAATATCCACTTATTAGTGAGCGCATACCATGATTCACCTTTTGAGTCTGGGTTACCTCACTTAGTATGATATTCTCTAGCTCCATCCATTTGCCTAAGAATTTCATGAATTCATTGTTTCTAATGGCTGAATAGTACTCCATTGTGTAGATATACCACATTTTTTGCATCCACTCTTCTGTTGAGGGATACCTGGGTTCTTTCCAGCATCTGGCAATTATAAATAGGGCTGCTATGAGCATAGTAGAACATGTATCATTATTACATGGTGGGGAGTCTTCTGGGTATATGCCCAGGAGTGGTATAGCAGGATCTTCTGGAAGTGAGGTGCCCAGTTTTCGGAGGAACCGCCAGACTGATTTCCAGAGTGGTTGTACCAATTTGCAACCCCACCAGCAGTGGAGGAGTGTTCCTCTTTCTCCACACCCTCTCCAACACCTGCTGTCTCCTGAATTTTTAAACTTAGCCATTCTGACTGGTGTAAGATGAAATCTTAGGGTTGTTTTGATTTGCGTTTCCCTAATGACTAATGAAGTTGAGCATTTTTTAAGATGCTTCTCCACCATCCGAAGTTCTTCAGGTGTGAATTCTTTGTTTACTCTGTACTCCATTTTTTAATAGGGTTGTTTGGTTTTCTGGAGTCTAACTTCTTGAGTTCTTTATATATATTGGATATTAGCCCTCTATCTGATGTAGGATTGGTGAAGATCTTTTCCCAACTTGTTGGTTGCCGATTTGTCCTCTTGATGGTGTCCTTTGCCTTACAGAAACTTTGTAAATTTATGAGGTCCCATTTGTCAATTCTTGCTCTTAGAGCATACACTATTGGTGTTCTGTTCAGAAACTTTCTCCCTGTACCGATGTCCTCAAGGGTCTTCCCCAGTTTCTTTTCTATTAGCTTCAGAGTGTCTGGCTTTATGTGGAGGTCCTTGATCCATTTGGATTTGAGCTTAGTACAAGGAGACAAGGATGGATCAATTCGCATTCTTCTGCATGCTGACCTCCAGTTGAACCAGCACCATTTGTTGAAAAGGCTATCTTTTTTCCATTGGATGTTTTCAGCCTCTTTGTCGAGGATCAAGTGGCCATAGGTGTGTGGGTTCATTTCTGGATCTTCAATCCTGTTCCATTGATCCTCCTGCCTGTCACTGTACCAATACCATGCAGTTTTTAACACTATTGCTCTGTAGTATTGCTTGAGGTCAGGGATACTGATTCCCCCAGATTTTCTTTTGTTGCTGAGAATAGTTTTAGCTATCCTGGGTTTTTTGTTGTTCCAGATGAATTTGATAATTGCTCTTTCTAACTCTGTGAAGAATTGAGTTGGGATTTTGATGGGTATTGCATTGAATCTGTATAGTGCTTTAGGCAAAATGGCCATTTTAACTATTTTGATTCTACCGATCCATGAGCATGGGAGGTTTTCCCATTTTTTGAGGTCTTCTTCCATTTCCTTCTTCAGAGACTTGAAGTTCTTGTCATACAGATCTTTCACATGTTTGGTAAGAGTCACCCCAAGATACTTTAGACTGTTTGTGGCTATTGTGAAGGGGGTCATTTCCCTCTTTTCTTTCTCAGCCTGCTTATCCTTTGAGTATATGAAGGCCACTGATTTGCTTGAGTTGATTTTATAACCTGCCACTTTGCTGAAGTTGTTTATCAGCTGTAGGAGCTCTCTAGCGGAGTTCTTTGGGTCACTTAGGTAGACAATCATGTCATCTGCAAATAATGATAGTTTGACTTCTTCCTTTCCAATTTGTATCCCTTTGACCTCCTTATGTTGTCGAATTGCCCGAGCTAGTACCTCAAGTACAATATTGAAAAGATAAGGAGAAAGGGGGCAGCCTTGTCTGGTCCCTGATTTCAGTGGGATTGCTTCAAGTTTCTCTCCATTTAGTTTGATGCTGGCTACCGGTTTGCTGTATATTGCTTTTACTATGATTAGGTATGGGCCTTGAATTCCTGTTCTCTCCAAGACTTTAAGCATGAAAGGATGCTGAATTTTGTCAAATGCTTTTTCAGCATCCAATGAAATGACCATGTGGTTTTGTTCTTTGAGTTTGTTTATGTAGTGGATTGTATGGATGGATTTCCGTATATTGAACCAACCCTGCATTCCCGGGATAAAGCCTACTTGATCATGGTGGACGATCGTTTTGATGTGTTCTTGGATTCGGTTGGCCAGAATTTTATTGAGTATTTTTGCATCGATGTTCATAAGGGAAATTGGTCTGAAGTTCTCTTTCTTTGTTGGATCTTTTTGTGGCTTTGGTATCAGCGTAATTGTGGCTTCGTAGAAGGAATTGGGTAGTGTTCCTTCTGTTTCTATTTTGTGGAATAGTTTGAAGAGTATTGGTGTTAACTCTTCTTTGAAGGTCTGGTAGAATTCTGCACTGAAGCCATCTGGTCCTGTGCTTTTTTTGGTTGGAAGACTTTCTATGACTCCTTCTATTTCTTTAGGCATTATGGGACTGTTTAGATGGTCTAGTTGGTCCTGACTTAATTTTGGTATTTGGTATCTGTCAAGGAAATTGTCCATTTCCTCCAGATTCTCCAGTTGTGTTGAGTACAGGCTCTTGTAGTAGGATCTGATGATTTTTTGGATTTCCTCACTTTCTGCTGTTATATCTCCCTTTTCATTTCTAAGTTTGTTAAATTGGATACTTTCTCTGTGCCCTTTGGTCATTCTGGCTAAGGGTTTATCTATCTTGTTGATTTTCTCAAAGAACCAGCTCCTGGTTTTGTTGATTTTTTGTATGGTTCTCTTTGTTTCCACTTGATTGATTTCGCCCCTGAGTTTGATGATTTCCTGCCTTCTACTCCTCCTGGGCGAAATAGCTTCTTTTTGTTCTAGGGCTTTCAGGTGTGTCATTAAGCTGGCAATGTATGCTCTCTCCATTTTCATTTTGGAGGCACTCAGGGCTATGAGTTTTCCTCTTAGCACTGCTTTCATTGTGTCCCATAGATTTGGGTATGTTGTGTTTTCATTTTCATTGTGTTCTAAAAAGTCTTTAATTTCTTTCTTTATTTCTTCCTTGACCAAGGTATCATTGAGTAGAGAACCTGGAAAAAACCCAGATAGCCCTCAGTGGAGGAATGGATACAGAAAATTTGGTATATTTACACAATGGAATACTACTCAGCAATTAAAAACAATGAATTCATGATTTTTTAAGGAAATGTTTGGAACTGGAAAATATCATCCTGATATTCACTGCCTGCCAGGACAGAAAAGGATCACTAGGTACTGTATAACCCTGAGCTTTAGATGTCTGGTGGTGCAAACCACCAGGGGTCTGCCTGCACTCAGGAACTGAGCACATAGGCTGATTGTCTGCTAGCCTGCCAGGAGTGGGGCCTGTGTCCTGCCCAGAGAGCTACAGAAGGAGAGACGCCCTGCGGCCATATTCGCTGCCTGCTGGGACAGAAAAGGGTCACTAGGTACTGTATCACCTTGAGCTTTAGAAGTCTGGGAGTGCAAACAGCCAGGGGTCTGCGTGAATTCAGGAACTGAGCACATAGGTGGTTCATCTGCAAGCCAGTCTGTCACGGGACCTGTGTCCTAGGTGAGAATCAACAAAGGGAGTGACCCCCACCACACCATCTGTGCTCCATAATAGAGCATACAGAGAACACCTGGTTGACATTGACAACCCAAGTATAACATTGCTTGAGGTAAGACTGAACAGGGCTCCAAAGGCACAAAAGAGGAAGGCAGCAAAACAGTAATCTGTGCCAGTGGAAACCCAGTCATCCAGTGATGCAGAAATAACCTCAAAGATCCATAGTAAGTTGAAGCACCAGCCAGTGACAATAAGACCTGTCTCCTCAGCCCCCCCCCCCGCAACTAAGCTGGCTGGCAAGCTGCCCAACTCTTCCGATGGCTACCTCCGGCCTTTGTTCTTGTGAACAATAGGCTCCGCACCTCGACTATCGACACCGCCCCCAAGCCGGTGTTTACCTGAGTCGCCAGCCTGAAGGCAGACGACCCGCTGAGACCTGGAGCCAGAGAATTCACAGGACCGCCTTTGAAGCCACCGACTTCTGGGGGGGTTGGTCGATCCCCCAAAAGACTATATAACCTATCTTAAAATTATTAAAACCAGTCTTGACCGGAATTTCCCGCCTTGACTCATGTCTCTTGTCGCCTCCTCTGTCCCTGTAACCTCAAAATTCTCTTAGCAGGTAACCCGGTTCACATGTAGCTGCTGGCAGACTACATAATTGGCGCCTGAACGTGGGGCAACCTGGTACGGGAGAATTTCCTGAGGTAACCCTAACCAGTGAAGCTTCGCAGAAAAGGTGAAAAGGAACGGTATCCGCACGGTAAGCAACATAGAGGTCAAAACTAGCGCTAGTGGAAAATTGTGTCTATCGTTGTGAGTGCAGAGGGATACGGGTTTTTCAAGCAAACTGTGTTGATCCAGCACAGTGGCCGCTTGGGTTGAAAAGATAGGGAAAATGGGACAAGAAAGTTCGCGCGAAATTTGCGCACGCAACATTCAAGAGTTGCTTCAGGCGAAAGGGATAGGGTTTGAAGAAGAAAGATTGGAGGATTTCTTAGACCAGATATATTCTTGTTGTCCTTGGTTCCAAGAAAAACGAATGTTAAATGAGAGAACTTGGCTGAGAATTGGTAATTCGCTAAAGGCAGCCAAGGCAGACAATATCACTCTCTGCCTCTGGACTCTGATTAAAGACATCATAGATGAAGGAGGTTTGGAAGAATTAAGTGTTATTCAAGAAATTGAGGATTCTCAAGTAGAAGGCCTTGTAGAGAGGATCCCTGTAATAGAAGATTCTCCACAATCTAAGTCTCATAAACACAGAGACAGTTCTGATGAGCCTATTGTAAGAAAAAAAATAGCTCATCCCAAGAAAGGAGCGACTGAAGTTCATGGAGAAGATTGGCCCCCTGTAGCGCCATCTGCTCCGCCTGTGACCTTGATGGCAGAGGCCGAGATCCAGAAGGACATGCAATTACAAAAGTTAGAGTTTGAAATTAAATTGCAGAAATTGACTAATGAATTACAGGAGCTAAAAAGGGTCTCTAATACTAGACAGAACAATAACTCGGAGACCCGCCAGTCGCCATTAGAAAGAATTATAAACCAGGCCCACGGGGAGGGGCAGGATACGTCAGAAATCTTAGCTTTTCCAGTCCTTGAGATAGAAGACCAGGACAATGTGATTAGACAATATCAGACCTTGGAATTTAAGGTGATAAAAGAATTAAAGCTAGCCGTAGCCCAGTACGGCCTTACAGCTCCCTTTACACAGGCGTTATTGGATACTGTGATAGAGTCGAATCTAACTCCACAGGATTGGAAAACGCTGTGCAAAGCCACGTTGTCGGGGGGAGATTTCTTGCTTTGGAGTTCTGAATGGCGTGAGGCTAGCAAAAGAACCGCCGCCACTAACACTCAGGCAGGCCATCCAGAATGGAATGCGGAGATGTTACTGGGGGAAGGCCTATATGAAGGAAATAATAACCAGATTGGGTTTCCCATCGCAGTGTATGCGCAGATTGCGGTGGCCGCCCACCGTGCATGGAATCTTTTACCATCTAAGGGAGATCTTAGTGGAAATCTAACAGCTGTGAAACAGGCTCCCGACGAACTCTTTCAGGATTTCGTAGACCGATTGCTAAAAACGTCTAATAGAATTTTTGGAAATTCTCAGGCAGAGAATCCGCTGGTTACTCAACTAGCCTATGAGAATGCTAATGCGGCCTGCCGGGAGGCCATTAGACCCCAGAGGGGAAAGACGGACCTAGCTGGTTACATCTGTCTTTGTTCTAAAATCGGTCCCTCCTATAATCAGGGTTTAGCTATGGCGGCAGCACTACAGGGAACCACAATCCAGGGGATTCTTTCGCAGAGACGAGGAAATAGAAGGTGTTTTAAATGTGGTAGTCTGGGTCATTTTAAAAGTGATTGTCCTGATAATAAGCCTAGTATAAACGGGCAATCAGGTGGTCCACCAGGAACATGCCATAAGTGTAGAAAAGGAAATCATTGGGTAAAGGGATGCAAGTAAAAAAATAATTTCCAAGGAAGACCCGTGTCGGGAAACGGGGGGAGGGGCCAGCCCCAGGCCCCGATGCATCTAAGACAGACTGTCTGTGGGGCACAGTGCTGCCGAGCCAAGGAAATCCATCTTTGACCTCGCCAGAGCTACACCAGGAAGTGCAGGACTGGACCTCTGTTGCGTGTGCCATGCCGTACTAGCGCCAGAGATGGGTGTTCAGGTTTTGCCCACGGGAGTCTTCGGACCATTACCTGAAGGCACTTGGGGATTGCTGTTAGGACGAAGCAGTTCTACTGTAAAGGGACTGCAGATTTATCCAGGGGTCATAGATAGTGACTATGAGGGAGAAATAAAAATTATGGCTGCTTCCCCTCATGGTGTCATAACTATACCAGCTAATCAAAGAATTGCTCAGCTAGTTTTGGTTCCTTTACATCCACTGCCTTCCAAATTCATTAAAGATAAAAGAGGGGAGGAGGGCTTTGGCTCCTCCGGAGTGTTTTGGGTTCAATCTATCACAAATAAAAAACCTAACCTTAAATTGACTATTGAAGGAAAGAGTTTTGAAGGATTAATAGATACGGGAGCTGATGTTACAATTATTAAGGGACAGGATTGGCTGTGTAATTGGCCATTGACAGAGACCCTAACGCATCTGCAGGGTATCAGTTACGCAAACAACCCCAAACAGAGCGCGAGACTTTTAACTTGGAAAGATGCAGAAGGAAATTCAGGACAAATTCGGCCTTTTGTGATGCAGAACTTGCCTACTACCCTCTGGGGTAGAGACCTTCTATCTCAGATGAATTTAATCTTGTGTAATCCTAATGAAATCGCCTCTAAGCAAAAGACAGTGTCGGAGGAATCCGTACCTGCTCAGGGGCTTGGAAATAAAGGACAAGGCACTAGAAAGTTTAAAAAACCCCAGGCAAACCCTAACTCTAGAAGTCTGGGGCATTTTCAATAATGGCCACTATCTTGCCTGCACCCCACGCCGATAAAATTCAATGGCTTAGTGACAATCCTGTGTGGGCTGATCAGTGGCCTTTATCTAAGGAGAAATTGGAGGCCGCCTCTTTGCTAGTGCAGGAACAGTTAGAGGCGGGACATTTAATAGAGTCATTATCTCCATGGAACACACCAATATTTGTAATTAAAAAGAAGTCCGGCAAATGGAGATTGTTACAGGATTTAAGAAAGGTAAATGAAACAATGTTGCCCATGGGAACCTTACAAGCGGGTCTTCCATCCCCCGTGGCTATCCCTAAAGGGTTTCATAAAATAGTCATAGATTTAAAAGATTGTTTCTTTACCATTCCTTTGCACCCTGAGGATTGCAAAAGGTTCGCTTTCAGTGTTCCTTCTATTAATTTTACAGAGCCTATGCACAGGTATGAGTGGACAGTGCTTCCCCAGGGTATGACTAACAGCCCGGCTTTATGCCAGAAATTTGTAGCACAGGCCATTCAACCTGTGAGACAGAAATGGCCAGATATTTACTTTATCCATTTCACAGATGATTTTCTAATTGCAGGAAAAAATCCTCAGACTTTGCTTTTATGTTTTAGAGATTTGCAGCAAGCCTTGGTCGCCAAAGGACTGCAGATACCTCCAGAAAAGGTTCAGATCCAGGAGCCATATAATTATCTGGGTTTTAAACTTACAGACCAGTCAATTTTTTCCCAGAAGATTATTATCCGCAGGGACAATTTGAAAACTTTAAATGATTTTCAGAAGTTATTGGGTGACATTAATTGGCTTCAGCCGTATTTAAAACTTACAACAGGAGAATTGCAACCTTTATTTGATATTCTTAAAGGGGATGCTGATCCGACATCTCCTAGGGTATTAACTTCAGAAGGACTTTTGGCTTTACAGACAGTGGAGAAAGCTATTGAAAATCAATTTGTTACCTATATAGATTATTCTTTACCTCTGCATCTGCTAATTTTTAATACTACTCATTCGCCTACAGGTTTATTATGGCAAAAGGCTCCTCTGATGTGGATTCATTTGAGGGTGTCTTCTAGGCGTAATATTTTGCCATATTTTGAGGCAGTGGCCCAAGTAATTATGCTTGGTAGAAAGCAGGCGCTGACTTATTTTGGTAAGGAGCCGGACTTTATTATACAACCTTATAGTGTAAATCAGGATGAATGGCTAAAACAGCATAGCACAGATTGGCTGCTAGCTCAGATTGGTTTTAAAGGGTGTATAGACAATCATTATCCTCAAGACAAGTTAATAAAGTTTTTAAATATGCATGAGGTTGTATTTCCTAAAATGACATCTCTACGGCCGTTGCAGAACGCACTCCTAATTTTCACAGATGGCTCGTCAAAAGGAAAAGCCGGATATCGTGTTAACAATCAGCAGGTGGTCGTAGAAACGCCTGGGTTATCCGCTCAGTTATCAGAGCTTACAGCAGTGCTGTGTGTTTTTCAAACTGTAAATAGTACGTTTAATCTCTTTACTGACAGTGCTTATGTTGCATTTTCTATACCGCAATTAGAAACCTGTGGCACGTTTAATTTTAATAAGCCAGCTGGATCCTTGTTTTCACAACTGCAAGGTATCATTCTTGCTAGAAAAAATCCTTTTTATATAGGACACATCAGATCCCACTCGGGTAATGAGTGCATTGACAAGGCGCTAATAGGTCAAGCCTTGGCACTCACACCCGTAGAATTGGCAAAACGTGATCATGATAAATTTCATCTTTCTAGTCATACGTTGAGACTCCGTCATAAGATCACAAAGGAGCAAGCTAGAATGATCGTAAAGCAATGCCCTAATTGTCTCACTTTAGCACCAGTGCCCCATTTAGGGGTTAACCCACGTGGCCTTATGCCCAATCAAATTTGGCAAATGGATGTAACTCACTATGCAGAATTTGGGAAATTAAAATTTATACATGTTTGCATTGATACGTGCTCGGGACTTATTTTTGCTTCCCTGCATACGGGAGAAGCCTCCAGAAATGTAATTGATCATTGTTTACAAGCCTTTAATACCATGGGGGTACCCAAGGTCATTAAGACAGACAATGGACCAGCCTACACTGGTAAGAACTTTATCTCATTTTGTAAGGAATTTAATATAAAACTTAAAACTGGAATTCCTTATAATCCAATGGGGCAAGGAATCGTGGAGCGTGCCCATCGCACACTTAAAAATTGGCTTATTAAAACTAAGAAGGGGAATTTCGGTCTCCAAAATCACATCTTGCCTTTGTTTTATTCGTTTTAAATTTTCTCCAAACGGACGCTAAAGGTCAGTCTGCTGCAGACAGACACTGGCATCCAGCTACTTCCAATTCCTACGCCATGGTTAAGTGGCGGGATCCTTTAAATAATTCATGGAAAGGCCCAGACCCCGTTTTAATATGGGGAAGAGGTTCGGTTTGCATTTACTCCCAGGAGGAAGACGGAGCGCGTTGGTTACCAGAGAGATTGGTAAGACAGGTGAATTCCACCCCCAAAACTGTTGGTAAGTATGATTAATTCAAAAGGCTGTTTTTCAAGCCGCCTCCCATTTACTTGGGGGAGGTATAGTTCCTTTGTGTTCTTGCAAATTAAGTTGCAAGCCAGGCCTCTTGCCTGAGGCCACTGAATTTCAATTAAACTAAAACCGGTTTGAGCTTCCAAGACTAACCAGATAGGTTGTTCGCTTAATCTCCTTTTATATTTCAAGCAGATAACACTCAGAAGACGAAATTCCTTCAGCATGGCCCCAGGTTGAGGATGGGTAGCCTTTACAGCCAGCCAGCGCTTATCCGCAGAGAATTTACTCTGCCAGGGGAATTCCTCGGAGATGAGGCTGCATGGTACTCGGAATCATGCGTGTTTGTTATTACAACAAACATGGGCATCAGTTGAGGTGCGAGGCGAGGCACTGCAAGGGAAAGGGAAAAAAAAAATCCTGGCTCCGAGTTTCCCTGAAAAGCACGCCCAGCTGAAAAAGATGTCCGTAATGCTTAAGGGGGCTAGGGCCTCTGCTTTCACTCACTGATGAATGCCCGTCATCCATTGGATGAACTTAATTATTTCCACTGAGTTATTTAAAATTAATAATTAAGGGGGAATTGTCTCCGCCCCCCCCCCCGCAACTAAGCTGGCTGGCAAGCTGCCCAACTCTTCCGATGGCTACCTCCGGCCTTTGTTCTTGTGAACAATAGGCTCCGCACCTCGACTATCGACTCCGCCCCCAAGCCGGTGTTTACCTGAGTCGCCAGCCTGAAGGCAGACGACCCGCTGAGACCTGGAGCCAGAGAATTCACAGGACTGCCTTTGAAGCCACCGACTTCTGGGGGGTTGGTCGATCCCCCAAAAGACTATATAACCTATCTTAAAATTATTAAAACCAGTCTTGACTGGAATTTCCCGCCTTGACTCATGTCTCTTGTCGCCTCCTCTGTCCCTGTAACCTCAAAATTCTCTTAGCAGGTAACCCGGTTCACATGTAGCTGCTGGCAGACTACAAAGACCATCTAACACCTGGGAGAACTAGATGGCTAAAGGCAAACGTAGGAGCGTTACTAACAGAAACCAAGGCATTATGGCAGCATCTGAACCCAATTCTCCAACAATAGCAAATCCTGGATACCCCAACACACGAGAAAAACAAGATTTGGATTTAAATTCACTGGTCATGACGCTGGTACAGGAACACATGAAGGACATACTTAAAGAAATTCAGAAGAAAATGGATCAAAAATTAGAAGCCCTTATAAGGGAAACACAAACATCATTGAAAGATATTCAGGAGAATACAAAAGCCAATAAGGAGGAAACGAAAAATCACTTAAAGAATTACAGGAGAACTTTGATCAACAGGCAGAAGTCATGAAAGAGAAAACACAAAAATCTCTTAAAGAATTAGAGGAAAACACAAACAAGCAAATGACAGAAATGAGCAAAAACTTCCAGGATCTAAAAACAGAAGTAGAAACAACTAAGAAAGCACAAAGGGAGACAACTTTGGAGATAAAAACCTTGGGAAGAAATCAGGGACCATAGACGCAAATATCAACAACAGAATACAAGAGATAGAAGAAAGAAACTCAGATGTAGAAGATGCCATAGAAACCATGGACTCAACAGTTAAAGAAAATGGAAAATGCAAAAAGCTTGTAACCCAAAATATCCAGGAAATCCAGGACACAATGAGAAAGCCAAATTTAAGGATTATAGGCATTGATGAGAGTGAAGATTTACAACTTAAAGGGCCAGCAAATATCAACAAAATAATGGAAGAAAACTTCCCTAACCTAAAGAAAGAGATGCCCATAAACATACAAGAATCCTACAGAACTCCAAACAGACTGGACCAGAACAGAAACACCTCCCTTCACATAATATACCCAGCAAAACTCTCAATTACTATAGAGGGACAAACCAAGATATTCCATGACAAAACCAAATTTACACAATATCTTTCCACAAACCCAGGCCTACAAAGGATAATAGGGGGAAAACACCATTACAACGAGGGAAACTATACCCTGGAAAAAGCAGGATATTAAGCTTCTTTCATCAAACCCAAAGAAGATGATCACACACGTATAAAATTAAAATAAAAAATGATAGGAAGCAATAACCACTACTCCTTAATATCTCTTAACATCAATGGACTCAATTCCCAAATAAAAAGACATAGACTAACAAACTGGTTACGTAAACAGGACCCTACATTTTGCTGCATACAAGAAACACAACTCAGTGTCAAAGACAAAAACTACCTTAGAGTAAAAGGCTGGAAGACAATTCTTTTTTTTTTTAATTTTTTTATTCGATATATTTTTTATTTACATTTCAAATGATTTCCCCTTTTCTATCCCCCCACTCCCCAAAAGTCCCATAAGCCCCCTTCTCTCCCCCTGTCCTCCCACCCACCCATTCCCACTTCCCCGTTCTGGTTTTGCCCTATACTGCTTCACTGAGTCTTTCCAGAATAAGAGGCCACTCCTCCGTTCTTCTTGTACCTCAATTGATGTGTGGATTATGTTTTAGGTATTCCAGTTTTCTAGGTTAACACTCACTTTTTAGTGAGTGCATACCATGATTCATCTCTTGAGTCTGGGTTACCTCACTTAGTATGATGTTCTCCAGCTCCATCCATTTGCCTAAGAGTTTCATGAATTCATTGCTTCTAATGGCTGAATAGTACTCCATTGTGTATATATACCACATTTTTTGCATCCACTCTTCTGTTGAGGGATACCTGGGCTCTTTCCAGATTCTGGCAATTATAAATAGGGCTGCTATGAACATAGTGGAGCATGTGTCCTTATTACCAGCTGGGGAATCCTTGGGTATATGGCCAGGAATAGTATAGCAGGATCTTTCAGAAGTGACTTGCCCAGTTTTCTGAGGAACCACCAGACTGATTTCCAGAGGGGTTGTATCAATTTGCAACCCCACCAGCAGTGGAGGAGTGTTGCTGTTTATCTACATCCTCGCCAACACCTGCTGTCTCCTGAGTTTTTAATCTTAGCCATTCTTACTGGTGTAAGGTGAAATTCTAAAAAGTCTCTGATTTCTTTCTTTATTTCTCCTTTGGCCAAGGTGTCATTGAGTAAAGTATTATTCAGCCTCCATGTGTATGTGGGCTTTCTGTTGTTTTTGTTGCTATTAAAAACCACTCTTACACCATAGTGATCTTATAGGAGGCATGGGATTAGTTCGATTGTCTTATATTTGTTGAGGTCTGCCTTGTGTCCAATTATATGGTCAATTTTGGAGAAGGTACCATGAGGTGCTGAGAAAAAGGTATATTCTTTTGCTTTAGGGTGAAATGTTCTATAAATATCAGTCAAATCCAATTGGTCCAAAGCTTCAATTACTTTTACTGTGTTCCTGTTTAGTTTCTGTTTTCCCGATCGGTCCATTGAGGAGAGTGGAGTGTTGAAGTCCCCCACAATTATTGTGTTAGGTGCAATGTGTGCTTTGAGCTTTAGTAAAGTTTCTTTTACGAATGAGGGTGCCCTTGCATTTGGCGCATAGATGTTCAGAATTGAAAGTTCTTCTTGGTGGTTTTTTTTTTCCTTTGACCAGCAAGAAGTGTCCTTCTGTGTCTCTTTTGATGATTTTAGGTTGAAAGTCAATTTTATCTGATATTAGAATGGCTACTCCTGTTCGTTTCCTGTGGCCATTGGCTTGTAAGATTGTCTTCTAGTCTTTTACTCTAAGGTAGTTTTTATCTTTGACACTGAGGTGTGTCTCCTGTATGCAGCAAAATGTTGTGTCCTGTTTTCTTATCCAGTCTGTTAGTCTATGTCTTTCTATTGGGGAATTGAAACCATTGATGTTAAGAGATATTAAGGAATAGTGATTATTACTTCCTGTCATTTTTGATGCTCTTTTTATATTTGCGTGGTTAACTTCTTTTGGGTGTGATGAAGGAAGGTAACTATCTTGCTTTTTCCAGGGTGTAGTTTCCTTCTTTGTATTGGAGTTTTCCTCCTATTATTCTTTGCAGAGCTGGGTTTGTGGAAAAATATTGTGTAAATTTGGTTTTGTCATGGAATATCTTGGTTTCTCCATCTATGGTGAATGAGAATTTTGCTGGGTATAGTAGTCCTGGCTGACATTTGTGTTCTCTTAGAATCTGCATGAGATCTGCCCAGGATCTTCTAGCTTTCATGGTCTCTGGTGAGAAGTCTGGTGTTATTCTGATAGGTCTTCCTTTATATGTTACTTGGCCTTTTTCTCTTACTGCCTTTAATATTCTTTCTTTGTTTAGTGCATTTGGGGTTTTGATTATTAAGTGACAAGAGGTATTTATGCTCAGGTCCATTCTGTTTGGAGTTCTGTAGGCTTCTTGTATATTCATAGGCATCTCTCTCTCTTTAAGTTGGGAAAGTTTTCTTCCATAATTTTTTTGAAGATATTTGCTGGCCCTTTCTGTTGTAAATCTTCACTCTCATCTATACCTATAATCCTTAGGTTTGGTCTTCTCATTGTATCCTGGATTTCCTGGATGTTCTGGGATACAAGCTTTTTGCATTTTGCATTTTCTTTGACAGTTGAGTCAATGGTTTCTATGGTATCTTCAGCATCTGAGATTCTTTCTTCCATCTCGTGTATTCTGTTGTTTATATTTGCATCTATGGCCCCTGATTTCTTCTCAAGGTTTTCTATCTCCAAAGTTGTCTTCCTTTGTGATTTCATAGTTGTTTCTACTTCTGTTTTTAGATCCAAGATGGTTTTGCTCTGTTCCATCATTTGTTTGTGTTTTCCTGTAATTCTTTAATAGATTTTTGTGTTCCATCTTTCATGACTTCTGCCTGTTGATGCAAGTTCTCCTGCATTTCTTTAAGTTTTTTTTCCTTTCTTCTGTATTGGCTTCTATCTCTTGGGCCTTATTCTCCTGCATTTCTTTAAGTGATTTTTTGTGTTTCCATTATACGGGTTTCTAGCTTATTCATGTTCCCCTGTATTTCTTTAAGAGATTCATTTATGTCCTTTTTGTGTTCTTCTAGCAGCATCATGAACAGTGATTTTAAATCCAAATCTTGTTTCTCTGGTGTGTTGGCATAACCAGGACTTTCTGATGTTGGAGAGTTTGGTTCAGATGCTGCCATATTGCCTAGATTTCTGCTAGTGGTGTTCCTGCGTTTGCCCTTTGGCATCTTGTTCTCTAGAGCTAGTTGGGCTTGTCTCTGGCTGGTGTTTCAGCCTCCTGAGAGGCTCTAGGGCTATTTCTGCAACACTGGATGGCAGGGTTTCCCCTGTTGCAGATTGCTGATGTGCTGTCCTCCTCTTGGGTGCCCTTTCAGCCCTGGTGTGCTTGGCCCCAGATTGTGTCTGTGACCCAGATGGTGCCCGTTTGCTCCTTCAGGGAGTGCTGAGGGTGTATGCTGCAGGGACCTTTTCTGAGTGCTGATCACTCTGCTGGCCAGCGGAACTCCCAACCAGGTTGGTGCACACAAGGCTAGCCTCCCTGCTCAGGCCCTCAGTCTAGGCAAAATCCTGGCAGGCCAATGTCCGAGCAAAGTTCCCCCACAGCTGTGAGTGTTAATTGGGTCTGCCAGGTGGCCAAGATTGTGGTGTGCGCACGCTCCCTGAGAGTGCTGGGAGAGTCTGCTGGGCTAACAACCTCCTGGCCGGGTTGGCACACAGATGGCCCACTGAGCAGCCCAGGGCCTGGGGGCAATCCAAGGCCTGACCTTCTTAGACCCCAGCTATGTCAGCCTCGGTCTAGCCTGTTAGCTGGTTTTGCCTGCTAGCACTCTCTGGCTTCCCGTTGGCAAAATGGTGGCAGCACCCAGCCCAGGCAGACAACCTCCTGGCTGGGTTTGCACACCGGTGGCCCCCCCACCAGCCCAGGGCCTGGGTGCAGGCCAACGCCCATCGGGCCTAGACCCCCTCGATGTTGGTCTCGGGTTGTACTTGTGTACCTCAGTCTGTCTGATCTCTCTGGCATCCTAGAACCAAGATGGAGGCCAGTCTCTCCTAATTGACTGGCGGGAGGCAGAGTTCTGAAGTGGCTTCTGCTTGCAGCCTAGCTGGCCAGCGATGGCCAGTGGTCGTGGGTGCAGGGTCTGCCTGGACCATGTCAGCTTGGTTCCACTGCTGATGGCCCTTCCTCTGGACCAACCACTGCTGCTGTTGCTGCTCTGCAATGTCAATTTTAGGAATCCTGGAAGACAATTCTACAAGCAAAAGGTCCCAGGAAACAAACCAGAGTTGCCATTCTAATATCAGATAAAATTGACTTTCAACCTAATGTCATCAAAAGAGACATGAAAGGTCATTTCGTGCTGGTCAAAGGAAATATCCAAAAAAAAGAACTCTCAATCCTGAACATCTATGCCCCAAATACAAGGGCGCCCTCATTCATAAAAGAAACTTTACTAAAGCTCAAAGCACACATTGTACCTAACACAATAATTGTGGATGACTTCAACACTCCACTTTCACCAATAGACAAAACAGAAACTAAACAGGGAGACAGTGAAACTAATTGAAGCTTTGGACCAATTGGAGTTAACAGATATATATAGAACTTTTCATCCCAAAGCAAAAGAATATACCTTTTTCTCAGCACCTCATGTTACCTTCTCCAAAATCGATCATATATTTAGTCACAAGACAGACCTCAACAAATATAAGAATATTGAAATAATCCCATGCCTCCTATCAGATCACTATGGAGTAAAAGTGGTCTTTAAGAACAATAAAAACAACAGAAAGTCCACATACACATGGAAACTGAACAATACTCTACTCAATGATACCTTGGTCAAGGAAGAAATAAAGAAAGAAATCAAAGATTTCTTATAATTTAATGAAAATGAAGGAACAGCATACACAAATCTATGGGGCACAATGAAAGCTGTGCTAAGAGGAAAACTCATAGCTTTGAGTGCCTCCAAAAAGAAATTCGAGAGAGCATACACTAGAAGATTAATGGAACAACTGAAAGCCCTGGAACAAAAAGAAGCTAATTCACCCAGGAGGAGAAGAAGACAGGAAATCATCAAACTCAGGGCTGAAATCAATCAAGTAGAAACCAAGAGAACCATACAAAGAATCAACAAAACCAAAAGCTGGTTCTTTGAAAAAATCAACAAGATAGATAAACCCTTAGCCAGACTAACCAAAGGGCACAGATAAAGTATCCAAATTAACAAAATTAGAAATGAAAACGGAGATATTACAACAGAAGCCAAGGAAATTCATAAAATCATCAGATCCTACTACAAAACCTGTACTCAACACAACTGGAGAATCTGGAGGAAATGGACATTTTCTTAGACAGATACCAAATACCAAAATTAAACCAGGATCAAATAGACCATCTAAACAGACCCATAACCCCTAAAGAAGTAGAAGGGGTCAGAGATAGGCTTCTGACCAAAAAAAGCACAGGACCAGATGGTTTCAGTGCAAAATTCTATCAGACCTTCAAAGAAGCTTAACCCCAATATTCTTCAAACTATTTCACCAAATAGATACAGAAAGAACACTACCCAACTCCTTCTTCAAAGCCACTATTATGCTGATACCAAAACCACACAAAGATCCAACTAAGAAAGAGAATTTCAAGCCAATTTCCCTTATGAATATCAATGCAGAAATACTAAATAAAATTCTTGCCCACCAAATCCAAGAACAAATCAAAACAATCATCTACCATGATCAAGTAGGTTTCATCCCAGGGATGTAGGGATGGTTCAATATGAGGAAATCAATAAATGCTATCCACTACATAAACAACTCAAAGAAAAAAAAACACATGATCATTTCCTTAGATGCTGAAAAAGTATTTGACAAAATTCAGCATCCTTTTATGCAAAAAGTCTTGGAAAGGGCAGGAATTCAAGGCCCATATCTAAACATAGTAAAAGCAATATACAGCAAACTGGTAGCCAACATCAAACTAAATGGAGAGAAACTTGAAGCAATCCCACTAAAATCAGGGACTAAACAAGGCTTCCCCCTCTCTCCATATCTTTTCAATATAGTTCTTGAAGTCCTAGCTAGAACAATTAGACAACATAAGGAAGTCAAAGGGATACAAACTGGAAAGGAAGAAGTCAAACTATCACTATTTGCAGATGATATGATAGTATACTTAAGTGACCCTAAAAATTCTACTAGAGAACTCCTACAGCTGATAAACAACTTCATCAAAGTGGCTGGCTACAAAATCAATGCAAGCAAATCAGTAGCCTTTATATTCTCAAATGACAAGCAGACTGAGAAAGAAATTAGGGAAATGACACCCTTCACAATAGCTACAAACAGCATAAATTATCTTGGGGTGACTCTAACCAAACAAGTGAAAGACTTATATGACAAGAACTTCAGATCTCTGAAGAAGGAAATCAAAGAAAGATCTCAGAAAATGGAAAAATCTTCCATGCTCGTGGGATTGGCAGGATTAATATAGTTAAAATGGACATCTTGCCAAAGGCAATCTACAGATTCAATGCTATCCCCATAAAAATACCAACCCAGTTCTTCATAGAGCTAGAAAGAGAAATTCTCAAATTCATCTGGAATAACAAAAAACCCAGGATAGCTAAAACTATTCTCAACAGTAAAAGAACTTCAGGGGGATTCAGTATCCCAGACTTTAAAATTTAATACAGAGCAATAGTGATGAAAACTGCATGGTATTGGTACAATGTCAGGCAAGCAGATAAATGGAATAGGATTGAAGACCCAGAAATGAACCAACACACCTATGGTTACTTGATCTTCGACAAAGGAGCTGAAAGCATCCAGTGGAAAAAAGATAGTCTTTTCAACAAATGGTGCTGGTTCAATTGGAGGTCAGCATGCAGAAGAATGTGCATCGATCCATTCTTATCTCCTTGTACCAAGCTCAACTCTAAATGGATCAAGGACCTCCACATAAAACCTGACCCACTGAAACTAATAGAAAAGAAACTGGGGAAGACCCTTGAGGACATGGGCACAGGGGAAAAGTTCCTGAATAGAACACCAATAACTTATGCTCTAAGATCAAGAATTGATAAATGGGACCTCATAAAACTACAAAGTTTCTGTAAGGCAAAGGACATGTCAAAAGGACAAAACGCCAACCAACAGATTGGGAAAGGATCTTCACCAACCCTAAATCTGACATAGGGCTAATATATAATATATGCAGAGAACTCAAGAAGGTAGAACCTAGAAAACCAAATAACCCCATTAAAAAGTGGGGTAATGAACTAAACAAAGATTTTTCACATGAAGAACTTCGGAGGGCTGAGAAACACCTTAAGAAATGTTCAACATCATTAATCATTAGGGAAATGCAAATCAAAACAACCCTGAGATTTCACCTCACACCAGTCAGAATGGCTAAGGTCAAAAACTCAGGAGACAGCAGGTGCTGGCGAGGATGTGGAGAAAGAGAAACACTCCTCCACTGCTGGTGGGAATGTAAGATGGTGCAACCACTTTGGAAATCAGTCTGGCCTTTCCTCAGAAAACTGGGCATGGCACTTCCATAGGACCCTGCTATACCACTCCTGGGCATATACCCAGAGGATTCCCCAGCATGTAATAAGGACATAAGCTCCACTATGTTCATAGCAGCCCTATTTGTAGTAGCCAGAAGCTGGAAACAACTGAGGTATCCCTCAACAGAGGAATAGATACAAAAAATGTGGTATATTTACACAATGGAGTACTATTCAGCCATTAGAAACAATCAATTCATGAAATTCTTAGACAAATGGATGGAGCTGGAGAACATCATACTAAGTGAGGTAACCGAGTCTCAAAAGATCAATCATGGTATGCACTCACTGATAAGTGGATATTAGCCTAGAAACTTTGAGTACCCAAGACATAATCCACATATTAAATGATGTCCAAAAAGAATGGAGGAGTGGCCCCTGGTTCTGGAAAGACTCAGTGCAAGAGTATAGGCAAATTCCAGAACAGGGAAGCAGGAAGGGGTAGATAGAGGAACAGGGGGAGGGAAGATGGCTTATGGGACTTGCAGGGAGTGGAAAAGGGGAAATCATTTGAAATGTAAATAAAAATATATCAAAAATAAAAGAAAAAAAAAGAAAATATCATCCTAAGTGGGGTAACCCAATCACAAAAGAATTCACATGGAATGCAATCATTTATAAGTGGATATTAATTAGCCCAGAAGCTCTGAATACTGAAGACACAATTAGCATATCAAATGATTCCCATGAAGAAGGAAGAAGAGGGCTCTGATGCTGGAAAGGCTTGATCCCGCATTGTATGAGAGTACCAGGACAGAGAAAAGGGAGGGGGAATGATTGGAGAATAGATGGAGAAGAGGACTTATGGGCCATAAGGGGAGGGGGTAACTGGGAAAGGGGAAAGCATTTGGAATGTAAACAAAGAATATAGAAAGTAAAATATATATATACAAAAAATAAAATATCTAAAAATCCCAAAAAAGAAAAATGCACAACACCATATAAAAATACAAACACAAACACACACATGCACACACACACACAAACACACACATACACTCACACACATACACACAAACAGGATAGCTAAAACACACTGCTGAACAATAAAGTAATTGTTGAAGGTATTGTTCAAAGATTGGATGAGAAAGACCACTCATTGACCCAAATCATCATGGTCGAATTAATTAAAGCAAGCATTAATTACAGCAAGCATTTTTATTCATATACACCAGCTGCCTTCCCCTGAATTGGACTTCAAGAACTCAGCATTCACTGTGAAGAAGAAAAGACTTTTATAGATCAGAGATATGGTGTTTCCAACTGAGGGATTTGGTAGGAAGTTTAGGTGGGCTTACAGGAACAGAACATAAGCATAACAAGTTAGGAAATGCTGAAACAAAGACAGGGTTGCAACTGGGCAAAACAAAGTAGTCACAGGTTGTAAAATCACCTTTTGAAACAAAGGTAGGATTGTAATAGCATTTTGAAACAAACAACTGCAAAGAGCTTTTTGAAAGTTGCAAAAAGCTTTTTGAAATAAAATCATGAATGCCATTCCTAAAATAAGCAGTACAGAACTGTCCATTCTTACAATATGAAGCATAGCCCAGTTCTTGAGAAACAAAAGTTGAATCATAGAAAAGATTGAAATTAATTTATTTTTACTATAAGATGACTTTAACTCTAAGATGGCAGCAGGCTGGATATTCAGAAAAACCAGTCCGGATCTCAAATTGTATTATACAGCTACAGGAATGAAAACAGCATAACATTCACACAAAAAGCAAAACATTGATGAGTAGAGTAGAATTGAAGATCCACACATAAGACCACAAACCAATAGACACGTGATTTTTGGTGAAAAATAAGAAATACATGATGGAAAAATACAATATCTTCAACAGATGATAAGGATCAAACTTAATGTCTGCATAGAGAATGCAAATAGATCCATGGTTTTCATACTCCCCAAAACTCAACTCCAAATGAATCAAAATTCTCAACATAAAGAACAGATATACTGAACCTGACAAACAAGAAAGGTGGAAATATTTTGAAAATATTTTCACAGGGAAAAAAAAATATACTTCAGAACAGAAAACTGATTACCAGACACTAAAAAGAACAATTTATAAATAACGCCCCATGAATATTCTGCAGGGCAAAAGATAACATCCTTCAGACAAATTAGCTACAGAATGGGAAAATATTTTTACCAACTACCTATCCTGTACAGGGCTTTTCTTAGGACTTCTATACCTGTGAGAAACACCATAAACAAAAAGCAAGTTGGGGAAGAAAGGGATTATTCAGCTTACAATGCTATTCACAAACAAACAAAAAATTGTCAGGACAGGAACTCAATCAGGGGAGGATCATAGAAACAGGAGATGATGCAGAGAACCCAGAGAGGTGTTGCTTACTGGATTGCTTTCCCTGGTGTGCTCAGCCTGCTTTCATACAGAACCCAAGACCAGTAGCCTAGGGATCATACCACCCACAATGCACTGGCTCTTTGGCAACTAGTTGACAAAATGATTACTAAAGGATCTCATAGAGGTATTTCATCAAATGAGGTTCCTTTGTCTCTGAAGACTCAACCTAAGTTGACAGAATACCAGTCAGTACTGGACTGATATCCAAAATATATAAAGAACTCAAAAAGCTCAATATCAATTGAATGTGGGGTACAGATAGGAACAAATCATTCCCAAAAAAGGAAACTCAAATGGCAGAGAGACATTTAAAGAACAGTTCAACATCCCTAGTCATCAGTGTAATGCAAGTTAAAGCTACCATGTAATTTAACCTTTTGCCAGACAGAATGACCGAGATGAATAATACAATTTACACTTAATGCTGGGAAATATGTGGAGTAAGAAGAATACTGATGTGTTGCTGTCAGGGGCATAAATATGTACATTCACAGTGGAAATCAGTGTAGTGGGTCCTCAGGAAGGTGGCACCAGATTTACTTCAAGATGCAGCAATGCCACTATTAAACATAGACACTTGATCCTACTACAGAGGCACTGAATATTCATAATATCCAGGAACTGGAAATAGCCTAGATGTCCATCAACAGATGAATGAGAAAATAAAAATAGATATATTTACATAATAGAACATTACTTAGCCATTAAATTAATGGCATTTATAGGAAAAAGGATAGAACTACAAAACCTCCTTCAGACTTGTGTAACACTGACCCACATGGTATGTTATTGCTTCTATATTCATAATCAAGCCATAATCCACATGACCATAAAGTTCAGGTATAGAATAGGAGGAGGAGGGGAGGATGCTGAGAGGCCAAACCATTTCCATCTTGGGATCAGCTGCCTTCTTTTAAAAAAATGTACATCAATGAGAGGAGAGGCCCTTGGTCCTGTGAAGGCTCCTTTCTGCAGGATAGGGGAATGTCAGGACAGGAAAGTGGGAGTGGGTAGGTTGGGGAGCAGGCGGGGAGAGATGAGATAGGGGGGTTTTGGAGGGGAAACAAAGAAAGGAGATAACATTTGAAATGTAAATAAAGAAAATAACTAACAAAAAATACACAAGCTCTACCCAAGTACCAGGAAGGACCCTAGGGCTTGTACTTGGCCCATATGCAAGAGGAACTCCCTAACTACTGCCTAGCAACAACTAATAAAAGATTAGTCTGATTGTCTCAGATGTACTTTCACACTGTTTGGGATTGTTACAGTGTTGCTTAAGAATACCCACCTGTCTGCTTACAACAGTCATTCTATTAGCTACTTCCCAGGCTATATCCCCTCACTTGTTCCCTTTTCGTATGAAACCTTGTCCTGTTGAGGGTTCGAGGCTGCTCCACCTTCCCATCCTGCAGTGTCATGGTTAGGTTAGAGGAAAACCCAGACGAGAGCTTGTAATAAAGAGACCCTAGTACAACTGCATCAAAACTGGTTCACTGGTGGTCATTTGCAGTTCACAAATGCTTCTTGGCATAACATTGCATCTCCCTAAACAGGGAAAATGGAATAGATAGTTATGAATGGATGAGGGGGGCTGAAGCACTTGTACAAACTGAGAGGAATAGGAGAAGTGGAAACCCTAATCGGAATATATTATTAGAATGCTGGAATGATGAAGTCTGGTGGTAAACACTTGTGATCCCAGAGCTGGAGAGGTGAAAACAAGAGAATCCCTGAGACTGCCACCTTGGTCCAGGTCACAGAGAGAGATGCTCTACAAGACACCAGGTGAACAGCAAAAGAGAACAACTGCCAACATTACTTCCTGGTCTCTATGTGTACATATACACACATCCTTCAGCTGTGTACACACACATACATAAATGCATACAAATACACAACAAACACATTGTACAACATGAATGTGTATATAAAACATCTTATTTCCCATTAATATCTCAATGAGTAGATAAAATGAATAGATAAACAGGCACATTACATTTTTATAAGGGGTGGATGGGAGAATAGGGGGAGGGGAGAGGGATATCAGACTTTTGGGGAGTGGGGAGTCAGAAAAGGGAAATCATTTGAAATATAAATAAAAAATATATCAAATAAATAAAAAAGAAATGCATTAAATAAATGTGGGAAAAGTGGAAAAAAATCAAATCATTTTTATGGATCCACATAAATTATGATTAGTGGAAACATTACAACAAAATATTTAAACTATTTTTGATTAGTGAATGTAACTTAAAAACAAAAGAATATAGCTGAAAGAGTCAGATGCAGATATTTCCACCCAACCAAGGACAGAAGCAGCTGACCCCTACTGTTGAATTATGGAAGGCTGAATGAATCTGAGGGCAAACCTGTAGGAGGACCAGCAGTCTCAATTAATCTGGACCCCAAGGATCTCTCAAACACTAGATCACTAAACAGGCAGAATACACCAGCTGATATGAGGCCCCCAATACACATACAGTAAAGAACTGCCAGGTCTGTGCTCACTCAGAGGTGATACACCTAACCCTCAAGAGACTGGAGGCCCCAGGGTGTTTAGAGGTCAGGAGGAGTGGTGGGGGTGGGAACATCCACTTGGAGACAGGGGGAGAGGAGGAGGTATGGGAAGTGGACAAATCAGAAGGTGGACAGGGATTGGCCAAGTGAGAAATAAAATATGAAATATATAAAAATAATTAACAAAAAATATTTAAAGAAAAAGGCTACTTTGTCAGGGAGGAAAAAAGAAAACTTGAAAGTGACTATCAGTGAGGATATTGCTTTGAGTAACCTCAGCATCCAAGCAAAATTTATTGTATAAAGTTAAAAGGAGGAAGTGAATTCATATGAAAGTATCAATTTATTGTGTACAATTAACTTAAGAACTCTCAACTATTTGAAGACAGAAAGGTCATAAGAATGTATATGTGCAATAACACAAATTTTATTTAAATCATATGAAGAATCTGGCATTGTTACTTAAACCATTAAAGTATAAAGACCTGTAATTTGGAAACAAAATGACTAGTGCTACACAAGTCCAGGGGATGCCATGACATCTTCTGACCTCTGTGGACACCAGAAATACAGACATGCATGCCCTCTGGTACAACACTTGTACATATAAATGTGAAATAAATTAATAGCATTATAATGAAGAGAAAAAACATCTTTTTAAGAACATATGGTGGCATTTTGACTGCAAGTTTTTCAGCATAATGATTATTCTCTTGTCAATACTGATTTGTACCAAAGGAGTAATTGTGGGATAGGCATTCATCACAAACTTCTGAACAGTCAGGATGACTGGGTCATACCTCCATAAGAAGAATGAGGTTATTGTGATGATGAAGTCTACCCAATACATAACCACAAAGAAAACCACCAGCAACAAGATAATCTGGGTGGCCCTTTCCTCAGGGGATGCTCTGAGCTGGCTGATACTATGAAGGTGCTTGCATTGCCTCTGATGTCTGAGCAAGATAATCACCATGTATGTACTTGTGATCAGCATGATTCCTACAAGAAACACATCTCTGGAACTTGTCACTGTTAAAATCAATGCTCTGATGACATAATTCATGGGTAAGAGTGAGCAATATTTTATGACATTCATCTGGCTGGTCTCACTCACATTGGTATAAGCACCAACATAGAAGATCCGGTTAATACTAAAGGATATATTGAAAGACCAAATACATAATAAAGCATATATCATGTATTTTTTTACTTTTTGTTTAAACGTTGCCAACAGTGAGGCACTGGGACTGATAGTGACAGCCTGGACCACACTCAGGAGGCAGGTGATGCAGATAGAGAGGCCTCTCATCACCCTGCTTATATAAAAAGCTGCCTTACATTTGAAGTCATTCTCAACGTTCAGAATCTCAAATAAGTCAGAAAACCAAATATCCCCTGCAGTGAGGAACATGGTTATGTGCACAAAGGTCAGTTGACAGGAGATCAGGTCCGTGGGCTTAGGTCTGTGACCTACGATGACAAAAATATAGAAACAAAAAAGAAACATATTGGCTAGGACTCCAAGCCCAGCTTGGAAATAAAGCACATCCTTGTGTGAGAACATAAGTGAAGAGTGTGTTCAACTTAAGAGCATAGTAGAAGTTTATTTCATATATCTGAAAAAAATAATACAGCATACATCAAGTTTGTGATACACTAACTATATTTTCATTCTATTTTCCATACTAATTCTTGAAAAGCCTGTCTCTTTAACTTTTGATCTTCCAGACTGTACATCATAGACTACATTTCTATGTCTTCCATGTATCTGCTGTTTATATAGATAATTACAGATAATCAATACAATCACAGTCATATCTATACAGAATGCCAAGTTTGTGGGCCTGTATTACATCCAAGTCTCATGTCGTAGAAATCCAATCCTATTGATTTAATTGCCTAATTCCTTGTTTACAGCTAGAACAGTAGTGATGAGCATAGAACGTTAATCATATTTGTACAACTGAAAAAAGCTACATTAATCTGGAAAATATTCAGAAGAGAAATAGAAAATCTTAGGTTAGTCATTCTCATACTCTATAATTTTACTGTGCTCTATTTTATAACTATCCATGCTTTGACTCATAATTCTAATGTAATCTTAGTGGTATTCCATGGTAATCATACAGGTTTAATCAACCAAATGTCTTTCTCAATCTGTCTGTTTTAATGTTACATTTTCCAAGGAATCTTACATCTCCAGAATCTGAATTAAAGTGTGAGATACAGTTGGAAACAATTATTGTACTTTCTATATCCTATGACCATTAATTCTGGTTCTAAATGGCCCTAGGCCTCTCCCACTTTAGACTCCAACTTTAGACCCCATTTAGACCTTTTGTGAAGCTTCAGGTTTAAAGAACTAACCCCAGCTACCAAGACAAATAGTATTTTACTTTTCTTAGGAAGAGCAGTGTCATCACCTACCTACCTCTTTCTTCTGTATTTATACCCCTTCACACTCTAAGAAGCTGCCCTTTATATAGTTCACTGAGGAGTTCATTGTATTAATATTTTGTTCTTTTTGCTTCCATCCCACCCCTACATGGTCATTTCTCTCTATTACTTTAATGGTTTCTGTAGTGACTACAGACTACATATATATCCCCAATAAGACAGAACTTGGGACACTAAGACAAACACTATTATCAACACAGTATGGCAAACATGAACTCACTGAAGATGAACAGATACTGATCCTGTTTGTATATTTCTGTTTCAAAACAAACTCCTTCCCCTGCCATAGAAAACAAGATCCCCAGTGTTTCCAGACATCATCAGAATCCACACACTTTTCACAGTTCACACAACAGTCTTACATCTAGTGCTGATGTTAGTTATTTGACATGGTGACCAGGGTCAACTTATCATTGAATTAATTTAATTCATTACATTAAATCAGCTTGTGATAGAGAAATAAAAACAACTACACTGAATCAGATTCTTGTGAAAACAAAGTGTCCAAAACATTGTCAAGTTTATGCATATATTCCACATGTATAGGCACATGCATGTATGTATGAAAATAATTTAGAACTTAGTGCCTGGGGCTATCCTATAAATTTTAAATGGCTATGAAACCATAAGTCACACATTTAATATTTACATTATTTTGCACCTAAAAAGCTTAATTTAGTAAAAGAATGGATTCTTCCCAATTACTAGAGATGAACACCTGATTCTCTCACCAACAGATATTTACAGGAGCTGCAGGGTGGTGTTTTATTTATTAAAGCTCCAGGATATGGGGTAAAGGTTTACCTCAGTGAGCAAAAGCATGTTTTGCTTTTTGAAAGACCCAAGTTTGATTCTCAGCATTGACATGGTGGCTTATGACTATATGTGACTCAGGTTGAAGGGGATACAACTTCTTTCTGACCAGGCATGCAAGAGGTAGACAGATATTATATGTATATATACATGTACATTAGACATAGACATAGCATAGACATAGAAATAGACAAAAACAAATAAAATAAGAAAACTAAATAAACCTCCAGGAGAATACTTAATTACGACCTTAGTTTGTTAACTGTAAGAACTTTAGTCCAATATTAATTTTAAACCAACTGGACAAACTATATACATATATTTTACTATTAATTAAACTTCAATAATTTATTGCTATAAGCACAAGTATAATTAATATAAAAAGATGATAATTTAATTAGGTATAAGACAGTAATATAAAGTGCTTTATTCTTATGCCAAAAATATGCACTTCAACCTCTCTACCTCATGTCCATTGCATTGTAAATGTTTACCCCATACAGAAAATAAACCACCTTCTAATTCATAAATTGGCACTTTTATTTGAGGCTCACTGGAGCTGAGGGTTGGTGAAAAAAGGCCATAGCTCTCATGAGTGAAAACTGATTTCTTACCATGTGATATATGCTGAGAAAATCATCTTTTATTTTAAAAGGAAATTGAAGTTTTGGCAGCTTCCACATTAGATAAATTTGCAATAGTTTGTTTTAAGTATTGAAACCCAGAGTATATTCATAGACATTTACAATAGCAGAGAAACCTTAGTGAATTTCACATTAAATAATTGTACATTATTCAAGAATTATAAATATAATTCCCACTGCTTATGAAAGTCTTACTCAATATTGTTAAGCCTTAGTACTGCAAGGTTTGATTTAAAAAACCAGAATTAAGGAAAAGAAATTCATTTTAATAAAATGACTAAAAATCCTACTGAAAATTAAATTTGAATAAGGAAAATTCATTTGAGTAAGGATAATAAATGAGGAGAGATTTCCAAATACTTTTGAAGTTCCTATAAAATATGTATATTATGAGAAATAATTGGAATATATTAAACAAATCTATGTAAAAAGTTGAAAACTTGATAAAATATTAAAATGGAAAAATACAAAACACAAATAGAATGCATCAATATTGTAAACCAACCCCTGCGAGAGACTAAATGGTTGTCACTCGATTTTTATTCCTTAAGACAGTTCAGGAGTTTTGTTATAGGGATGGAAATTGAAAACATTTAGCCATACCTAAAAGGAACCATGAATTTAGAAATCTTAGAGCCCACAGTCAGTACAATTATCTGTCTGATAGGCTCATTAAAGTTTGAGATAGAGTTAATTTTTAAATATACATCAGTGTAGATTCATTATAAAAACTAATGGGTGTCATGATATTTTCATTTAATATATAATACTCAGTGATCATCTTCAGCCCGTTAGATTTTCCTATCTCTATCCATCCTACTAGGCCCTGTCTACTATCACATTTAGAAGAGATCAAACTGAGTATAATTAGTCTTCTTTTATAAATCAATACACTGATATTTTTAAGTCTGCAAGCACCTCTGGTTTACTTATGATTCAATATATCTCAGAAACAAAATTGTAAGGAGAAAATGCTCAAATCATTTATTACAGGATCCTGATTCATTCTACCACCTACTACTCTCACTATAATGAAAAGAACTTACAAAAAGAAAAAGAAAGAAAAAAGAACCACTCACCGTCTGGGCCTCCCATAAGCATCCTTGAAGAATGAGGCCTTAAGAAGTAGTTATATGGAAGAAATGTCATCAGCTCATCTCCCTCTAGACCCATTGTTATCATTTCATCTGGAGAAGGCACTTCTGATCTTGACATTGTTATGAAGTGGGACCATCAAATGGAAAAGTGAACTTTCCAAATTCTAGGAGAACAGTAGAATAGAAACAGCTGAGGTCTGGGTTTCCCATGTGTGTGATAGTCTTTTCAAGCCATAATTGTATGTGTACATTAACTGATCCCAGTCCTTGTGAACAAAAGTAAGAGTAATAATATCCCATAAAAAGAAGTAGAATAACAATTTATATTCCCCAAAGTATCCATCCTGTTTTGAAAACATTCGTGGTAACTTCCATACATATTTGACAATTGCTTTAATGTCTCATCAAGAAATTAACAAGTCTTTTGATAAAATTAAGAAAAAGTCACCTCCTCCAAACACACTAAGGTTAAGGGATTTTTCTTACAGAACACACACACACACACACACACACATGTACATTAACTGTATGGTCAATAGAACTCAGGCTGTGGGGATGTAAATATGGTTCAGTTAGTCAAGTGTAGGCTTAGAAAGTACTGTGGATATGGGACAATGTAAAATAAGTCAAATCTTCAAATTACACTCAGAGGTGACAGAGATGAATTCCACGTCTATGGCAAACACACGAACTTCAATATGATCATAGAAGAAAACTGTGCCAAAGACACAACTATTCAATTTTTTTTTATTTGATATAATTTATTTACATATTTTTACATATTTTATTTACATATTTACATAATTTATTTACAGATCTGTATGACAAGAACTTCAAGTCTTTGAAGAAAGAAATCCAAGAAGACCTCAGAAGATGGAAAAATCTTCTATGCTCGTGGATTGGCAGGATTAGTATAGTAAAAATGGCCATCTTGCCAAAAGCAATATACAGATTCAATGCAATTCCCATCAAAATCCCAACTCAGTTTTTCATAGAGTTAGAAAGAGCAATTCTCAAATTCATCTGGAATAACAAAAAACCCAGGATAGATAAAACTATTCTCAACAGTAAAAGAACTTTCAAGCAATCAGTATCCCAGACCTCAAGCAGTACTACAGAGCAATAGTTTTAAAAAGTTTATGGTATTGGTACAGTGATAGGCAGGTAGATCAATGGAATAGAATTGAAGACCCAGAAATGAACCCTCACACTTCTGGTCACTTGATCTTTGAAAAAGAAGCTGAAAACATCCAGTGGTAAAAAGATAGTCATTTCAACAAATAGTGCTGGTTCAACTGGAGGTCAACATGTAGAAGAATGCGAATTGACCATTCTTATCTCCTTGTACTAAGCTCAACTCCAAGTGGATCAAGGACCTACACAAAGAACCAGACCCACTGAAGCTTATAGAGAAGAAAGTGTGGAAGAATCTTGAACACATGGGCAAAGGGGAAAAGTTCCTGAACAGAACACCAAAAGCTTATGCTCTAAGATCAAGAATTGACAAATGGGACCTCACAAAATTACAGTTTATGTAAAAAAAAAAAAAAAAAAAAGGACACTGTCAAAAAGACAAAAGGGCAACCAACCAACAAACTGGGAAAAGATGTTCACTAACCCTACCTCTGAACACAGTGGAGCATGTGCCCTTATTGCATGCTGGGGGATCCTCTGGGTATATGCCCAGGAGAGGTATAGCAGGGTCCTCTGGAAGTGTCATGTCCAGTTTTCTTAGGAACCACCACACTGATTTCCATAGTGGTTGTACCATCTTACAATCCCACCAGCAGTGAAGGAGTGTTCCTCTTTCTCCACATCCTTGCCAACACCGGCTGTCTCCTGAGTTTTTAACCTTAGCCATTCTGACTGGTGTGAGGCGAAATCTCAGGGTTGTTTAGATTTGCATTTCCCTAATGACTAATGATGTTGAGCATTTATTAAGGTGCTTCTCGGCCATCCGAATTTCTTCAGGTGAAAATTCTTTGTTTAGATTTGTACCCCATTTTTAATAGGGTTATTTGGTTCCCTGGGGTCTATCTTCTTGAGTTCTTTGTATATATTGGATATTAGCTCTCTATCAGATGTAGGGTTGGTGAAGATCTTTTCCCAATTTGTTGGTTGCTGTTTTGTCCTTTTGACAGTGTCCTTTGCCTTACAGAAACTTTGTAATTTTATGAGGTCCCATTTGTCAATTCTTGATCTTAGAGCATAAGCTATTGGTGTTCTGTTCAGGAACTTTTCCCCTGTGCCCATGTCCTCAAGGGTTTTTACCAGTTTCTTTTCTATTAGTTTCAGTGTGTCTGGTTTTATGTGGAGGTCCTTGATCCACTTGGATTTGGGCTTAGTACAAGGAGATAAGAATGGATCAATTCACATTCTCCTGCATGCTGACCTCCAGTTGAACCAGCACCATTTGTTGAAAAGACTATCTTTTTTCCACTGGATGTTTTCAGCTCCTTTGTCAAAGATCAAGTAACCATAGGTGTGTGGATTCATTTCTGGGTCTTCAATTCTATTGCATTGGTCCACTTGCCTGTCCTTGTGCCAATACCATGCAGTTTTTATCACTATTGCTCTGTAGTATTGCTTGAGGTCTGGGATACTAATTCCCACAGAAGTTCTTTTACTGTTGAGAAGAGTTTTTAGCTATACTGGGTTTTTTTGTTATTCCAGATGAATTTGAGAATTGCTTTTTCTAACTCTGTGAAGAACTGAGTTGGGATTTTGATGGGGATTGCATTGAATCTGTATATTGCTTTTGGCAAGATGGCCATTTTAACTATATTAATCCTGCCAATCCATGAGCATGGAAGTTTTTTCCATTTTCTGAGGTCTTCTTCGATTTCCTTCTTCAGAGACCTGAAGTTCTTGTCATATAGATCTTTCACTTGTTTGGTTAGAGTCACACCAAGATACTTTATATTGTTTGTGGCTATTATGAAGGGTGTCATTTCCCTAATTTCTTTCTCAGCCTGCTTATCCTTTGAGTATAGGAAGGCAACTGATTTGCTTGAGTTGATTTTATAACCAGCCACTTTGCTGAAGTTGTTTATCAGCTGTAGGAATTCTCTGGTGGAGTTTTTTGGGTCACTTAAGTATACTATCATGTCATCTGCAAATAGTGATAATTTTACTTCTTCCTTTCCAATTTGTATCCCTTTGACCTCCTTATGTTGTCTAATTGCTCTAGCGAGAACTTCAAGTACTATATTAAAAAGATATGGAGAGAGAGGACAGCCTGGTCTAGTCCCTGATTTTAGTGGGATTGCTTCAAGTTTCTCTCCATTTAGTTTGATGTTGGCTACCTGTTTACTGTATATTGCTTTACCTATGTTTAGGTATGGGCCTTGAATTCCTGTTCTTTCCAAGACTTTTAGCATGAAAGGAGGCTGAATTTTGTCAAATGCTTTTACAGCATCTAATGAAATGACCATGTGGTTCTTTTCTTTGAGTTTGTTTATGTAGTGGATTGCATTAATGGATTTATATTATGCATCCCTGGGATGAAGGCCACTTGATCGTGGTGGATGATCGTTTTGATGTGCTCTTGGATTTCGTTGGCAAGAATTTTATTGAGTATTTTTGAATTGATATTCATAAGGGAAATTGGCCTGAAGTTCTCTTTCTTTGTTGGATTTTTGTGTGGTATTGGTATCAGTGTAATCGTGGCTTCATAGAATGAGTTTGGTAGTGTTCCCTCTGTCTCTATTTTGTGGAACAGTTTGAAGAGTATTGGTGTTAGGTCTTCTTTGGAGGTCTGATATAATTCTGCACTGAAGCCATCTGGTCCCGTGCTTTTTTTGGTTGGGAAATTTTCTATGACCCCTTTTATTTCTTTAGGCATTATGGGACTGTTTAGATGATCTATTTGATCCTGATTTAATTTTGTCCATTTCCTCCATATTCTCCAATTGTGTTGAGTATAGGCTTTTGTAGTAAGATCTGATGATTTTTTGGATTTCCTGTTTCTGTTGTTATATCTCCCTTTTCATTTCTAATTTTGTTAATCTGGATACTATCTCTGTGCCCTTTGGTTAGTCTGGCTAAGGGTTTATCTATCTTGTTGATTTTCTCAAAGAACCAGTTCCTGCTTTTGTTGATTCTTAGTATGGTTCTCTTTGTTTCTACTTGATTTATTTCAGCCCTGAGTTTGATGATTTCTTGCCTTTTACTCCTCCAGAGTGAATTCGCTTCTTTTTGCTCCGGGGCTTTCAGGTGTGTCATTAAGCTGCTAGTGTATGCTCTCTCCATTTTCTTTTTGGAGGCACTCAGGGCTATGAGTTTTCCTCCTAGCACTGCTTCTATTGTGTCCCATAAATTTGGGTATGTTGTGTCTTCATTTTAATTAAATTCTAAAAAGTCTTTGATTTCTTTATTTATTACTTCCTTCACCAACATATCATTGAGTAGAGTATTGTTCAGTTTCCATGTATATATGGGCTTTCTGCTGTTTTTGTTGCTATTGAAGACCACGTTTACTCCATAGTGATCTGATAGGAGGTGTGGGAATATTTTGATCTTCTTATATTTGTTGAGGTCTGTCTTGTGACCAATTATATGGTCGATTTTGGAGAAGGTCCTATGAGGTGCTGAGAAAAAGGTATATTCTTTTGCTTTAGGGTGAAATGTTTTATATATATATCTGTTATATCTAATTGGTCCAAAGCTTCAATTAGTTTTACTGTGTCTCTGTTTAGTTTCTGTTTTCCTGATCGGTCAGTTGAGGAAAGTGCAGTGTTGAAGTCACCCACAATGATTGTGTTAGGTGCAATGTGTGCTTTGAGCTTTAGTAAAGTTTGTTTTATGAATGAGAGTGCCTTTGCATTTGGAGCATAGATGTTCAGGATTGAGTGTTCTTCTTGGTGCGTTTTTCCTTTGACCAGCAAGTAGTATCCCTCAGTGTCTCTTTTGATGACTTTAGGTTGAAAGTCAATTTTATCTTATATTAGAATGGTTACTCTGGCTTGTTTCCTGAGACCATTTGCTTGTGAAATTGTCTTCCAGCCTTTTACTCTAAGGTAGTGTTTGTCTTTGACACTGAGGTGTGTTTCCTGTATGCAGCAAAATGTAGGGTCCTGTTTATGTATCCAGTCAGTTAGTCTGTGTCTTTTTATTGGGGCATTAAGTCCATTGATGTTAAGAGATATTAAGGAATAGTGATTGTTACTTCCTGTCATTTTTGACGATATTTTTTAAATTTAATTGCTTAACTTCTTTTGGGTTTGATGAAAGGTTACTATCTTGCTTTTTCCAGGGTGAAGTTTCCCTCCTTATACTGGTGTTTTCCTCCTATTATCTTTTGTAGGGCTCGGTTTGTTGATAGATATTGGGTAAACTTGGTTTTGTCATGGAATATCTTAGTTTCTCCATCTACGGTGATTGAGAGTTTTGCTGGATATAGTAGTTTTGGCTGGCATTTGTGTTCTCTTAGAGTCTGCATGAGATCTGCCCAGGACCTTCTAGCCTTCATAGTCTCAGGTGAAAAGTCTGCTGTGATTCTGATAGGTCTTCCTTTATATGTTACTTGGCCTTTTTCTCTTACTGCCTTTAATATTCTTTCTTTGTTTAGAACATTTGGTGTTCTGATTACTATGTGACGGGAAGCATTTCTGTACTGGTCCAGTATGTTTGGAGTTCTGTAGGCTTCTTGTATATTCATGGGCATCTCTCTCTTTAGGTTAGGGAAGTTTTCTTCCATAATTTTATTGAAGATATTTGCTGGCCCTTTAAGTTGTAAATCTTCACTCTCATCTATGACTATAATCCTTAGGTTTGGTCTTCTCATTGTGTCCTGGATTTCCTGGATATTTTGGGTTACAAGCTTTTTGCATTTTGCATTTTCTTTAACTGTTGAGTCCATGGTTTCTATGGTATCTTCAGCATCTGAGATTCTTTCTTCTATCTCTTGTATTCTGTTGTTGATATTTGCATCTCTGTCCCCTGATTTCTTCCCAAGGCTTTCTATCTCCAAAGTTGTCTCCCTTTGAGTTTTTTTAGTTGTTTCTACTTCTGATTTTAGATCCTGGATGGTTTTGCTTAGCTCCTTCACTTGCTTGTTTGTGCTTTCCAGTAATTCTTTAAGAGATTTTTGTGATTCCTCTTTCATGACCTCAACCTGCTGACCAAAGTTCTCCTGTATTTCTTTAAGTGTTTTTTGCATTTCCTCATTATTGGCTTTTGTATTCTCCTGGATTTCTTTCAATGATTTTTGTGTTTCCCTTGCAAGGGCTTCTAACTTTTGATCCATTTTCTCCTGAATTTCTTTAAGTATGTCCTTCATGTGTTCCTGTACCAGCATCATGACCAGTGATTTTAAATCCAAATCTTGTTTTACTGGTGTGATGGTGTATCCAGGACATGCTGGTAGAGGAGAATTGGGTTCAGATGTTGCCATATTGCCTTGATTTCTGTTAGTGACGTTCCTGTGTTTGCCTTTTGCCATCTAGTTCTCACTGGTGTTAGTTGGTCTTGTCAATGCTGGACTCACCAGTGCACGCTGCCCCTTCCCAGGTGGCCTCTGGTGCACAACTTACCTCCTGTACTGCCTGGAGACAGGGTGCTGTTGCCCAGGCTGTTCAGATCCCGAAGCAGACACCTGAAGGCTCCTGCTGGGGCCCGCTGGATTCACAGGAGCACACCAACTTCTCCCAGCTGGCCACCCGGAAGCCCCTCTTGCCTCTTGCCTCTTGCCTCTTGCCTCTTGCCTCTTGCCTCTTGCCTCTTGCCTCTTGCCTCTTGCAGGACCTGGAGATGTGGTGTTGCGGCCCAGGCTGATCTGGATCCGGAATCGGAGAGAGCTGAGCTGAGGGCTCCCGCCAGAGGCCTCATGACTGGTACCCAAGCTCTGGGCCACAGGAGCAAGCCGCACTGCGAGTTCCCAGACTGCCTCTGGGTGCACACTGGGTCTCCTGCACTTCCTGGAGACTGAGCGCTGTGGCCCTGGCCGTTCAGATCCCAAAGCAGGCACCAGAAGGCTCCCCTGGGGCCCACTGGATTCACCAGAGCATACCGACTTCTCCCTGCTGGCCGCCCGGAAGCCCCTCTTGCCTCTTGCAGGACCTGGAGATGTGGTTTTGCTGCCCAGGCTGATCTGGATACGAAAGCGGAGAGAGCTGAGCTGAGGGCTCCCGCCAGAGGCCTCAGGACTGGTACCCAAGCTATTGGCCACAGGAGCAAGCTGCCGTCTTGTGTAATTCTGAAAGGTCTGACTTTATAAGTTTTCTGCCCTTTTTCCCTTATTGCTTTTAATATGATTTTTTTTTGTTCTGTTCATTTAGTGTTTTGATTTTTATGTGACAGGAGAATTTATATTCTGGCCCAGACTTTTTGGAGTTCTGTGGGCTTCTTGTATGTATATGAGCTTCTCTTTCTTTAGGTTAGGGAAGTTTTCTTCTAAACCTTTGTTGAAGATATTCACTGGCACTTTAAGTTGTAAATCTTTGCACTCTTCTATACCTATAATCTTGAGGTTTGGTCTTCTCATGGTGCCCTGAATTTCCTGGATGTTTTGGGTTATAAGATTTTTGCATTTTCTTTGACTGTTGAGTCAGTGTTTTCTATGGAATCTTAAGCACCTGAGATTCTTTCTTCTATCTCCTGTATTCTGTTGCTGATGCTTGCATCTATGACTCCTGAATACTTTCCAAGAATTTGTATTTCCAGAGTTTTCTCTCTTTGTGATTTCTTCATTGTTTTTACTTCATCTTTTAGAGCCTGGATGGTTTTGTTCAGTTCCTTCACTTGATTGTGTTTTCCTGTAATTCTTTAAGGGATTTTTGTTTCTTCCTTAAGGGCTTCTACCTGTTGACCCAGGTTCTCCTGTATTTCTTTAAGGAATTTGTTTCCTCTTTAAGGACTTTAACATGTTGACCCATGTTCTCCTGTAAGGGAGGTATTTATGTTCTTCTTAAAGCCCTGTATCAGCATCATGAGATGTGATTTTAAATCCATCTCTTGATTTTCCGGTGTGATGAGTTATAAAGACTTGCTGTGATGGGAGAACTGGGTTCTGATAATGGTTTCTGTTGGTAGGGTTCTTGTGCGTGCCTTTTGCCATCTGGTTATTTCTGGTGTTAGTTGGTCTTGCTGCCTTTGTCTAGAGCTTGTTCCACTTGTGGGCCTGTAAGCCTGTGTCCATACTCCTGGGAGACCAACTCTCTTCTGGCAAGGTCTGTGCACAGAAGGCTGTGGAGTTGCCTGACTCCCTGGTGCAAATGGTAGCCTGAAGACCTCGGTCCCTGCTGCTCCACTGATTAACCACACTGTGTGCTCTCTCCAGAAAGAAGGTGGAGACCTTACCTCCAGACTCAAAAGTGAAAGCACTCCTAGGAGATCACTTTCCTGGAGGGTCATGCACAGGTGGCTTTGGAGCCACCTGGCTCCCTGGTGCAAATGACAGAGGGAAGACTTCTGTCCCAGCTGCTCCACTGATAGTATGCCCCATGGGGTCCTAACTGTTTCCTTCCAGCGAGAATGTGGAGATCTCACCTCTGCACTCAGAAGTGAAAGCTCTGCTGGGAGATCAATCTCTCCTGGCAGGCCTTGCACAGAAGGTTGTGAATCTGCCTTGCTCTTCCAGTGCAAATGGTGACTGGAAGACTTCCCTGGCTATACTTCTTACTGTTTGCAGATTAAGGCAGGAATTAAGAAATCTCCTGTTGCTTTATTTATCCTCTTTCATAAATGTGAATATTTTGTCTATCTATAGTATATGTCTATGTGCACCTCCCATGTGCCTGGTCAGAGAGAATTTGTATCACCTTCAACCAGAGTCACATGTGGTCACAAGTCACCATGTCATTGTTGAGAATCAAACCCAGGTCTTTCCAAAAGCAAAACATGCTCTTGACCACTGAGAAACATCTCTACCACACAACCTGGAAGTTTTATAAACAAAACACCACTGTACAGCTACTAAAAATGTCTGTTGGTAAGAAAATTAGATTTTTGGTTCTGGTAACTTGGGTGAATCCATTCCTTTACAAGATTAAGATTTTAGGAGGAAAGTAATGTACATGTACATCCAGTGTAGTCATTTTCAATTTATCTATCACAGCCTGATTTAAAGTAATGAATTAAATTAATCAATGATAAATTGATATTGATCACCAGATCAAATAAGTAATATTGGCACTAAATGTAAGACAGTTGAGCGAAACTGAAAAGCTTGAGGGCTCTGATGATATATGATAGCACTGGGGACCTTGTTTTCCATTATATGGGAAGGAATCTGTTGTAAAATGGAAATATAGAAACAGGATCACTATCATGTCATATTCAGTGAGTTCATGTTTGTCAGAATGTGTTGATAATAGTGTTGTCTTAGTGTCAACATTCTCTCTTATTTGGGAGATGTATGTCATTTATAGTAACTGCAAAAACCAGGAAAGCAAAAGAGGAGCATTGACCATGGATGGGAGGGATGGAAATCATAGAGAGCACAATGTCAGTACAAATGATCTCCTCAATGAACTAGGAAAGGATGGCTTCTCACAGTGTGGATGGGAATAAATACAGAAGAAAGAGGTAGGTAGGTAAAATATCAACAAGGATTTCTGAAAAGCCGTGACTACCCTGTCTATTACCTAATGACACTCCAAAAAGTTATGAAAAATACTATTTGTCTTGATAGCTGGGGTTCAGATCTTTAACCTGAAGCTTCACTTAAGGTGATGGAATAGGCCATTTAGAAACACAATGGTCATTGGGTGTAGAAAGTAAAACTAATGTTCTCCAACTGTATCTTTCTCTTTAACTAGATTCTGTGGTTGTAAGATTACTTGGAAAAAGGAACATAAAAACAAAAGGATTGAGAAAGCCATTTTGCTGCTTAAAATAGTGGGATTACAATGATTTATCACCATGATTGCATCAGGAATTTAAATCTAAGCATGGGTAGTTGCTACTAGACCACAGTAAAACTATATAAATGAATGACCTGATACATTTTATTTCTTTTGAGAAAGCTTTCCAGATTAAGGTACATTTTTTTCCCTTTTTAAAGGGTGCTTTACTTTTGTTCTTCTAAGTCAGAGGATCTCCTGATGGTGATTGGAAAGGGAGAATCCCTGTGTCCACCGTGGTTTCCTAGACTCTCTTCTCTTGCCCTCCTTGTCCTACTGCATTGGTTTACTTGGCATATCAAGAACACAGTCTGTGCCTCACACCAGCATCTGGATATTATTTTAGAATTTTTTTGTTGCCGTGGAGTACGTAGATCACTTGTGTTGTATCATGTTTCCATTTTAGCCCATTACAACTTATTTTTAAGATCCTCATATTTCCTTGTCTCTACTCTCTATCTTACGTATGCCCTATTCCACTTTAAGAAGAAAAGAACTTTTAAAAAGTCTTTAAAACTTTTTTCTCTGATTCTAAGTACTGCTTTTAATGAGGATTTTCTTGTTTGACCTTTTATCTCTCATCCCTCTAACTTTCATACTCTCAGCTTTTTATTGGATATTTTCTTTATTTACATTTCAAACATTATCCCCTTTCCTGATTTCCCTTCCTAAAACACCCTATCTCACTCTCCCTCCCCCTGCTCACCAACACACACACTCTTGCTTCATATCCTAGTATTCCCCTATACTGGGACATCAAGCATTCTCAAGACCAAGGGCCTCTCTTCCCTTTGATGTTCAACAAGGCCATCCTTTGCTACATTTGCAACTGGAGCCATGGGTTCCCCCATGTGTACTCTTTGGTTGTTAGTTTAGCACCTGGGAACTCTGAGGGTACTGGTTGGTTCATATTATTGTTCCTCCTAGGGGTCTGCAAACTCCTTCAGCTCTTTGGCTCCTGTCTCTAGCTCCTCCATCTGGGACCTTGTGCTCAGTCCAATGGTTGGCTGTGAGCATCCACCCATGTATTAATCAGGTATTAGTAGTGCCTCTCAGGAAGCAGATATATCAGGCTCCTGTCAGTGAGTGCTTGTTGGCATCCACAGTAATGTCTGGATTTGGTGACTGTACATCAGATGGAACCTCAGGTAGGGCAATCTCTGGATGGTCATTCCTTAGACTCTCTCCATAATTTGTCTCTGCATCTCCACCCATGCAATACCAAGGGGTATTTTGTTCCCCCTTCTAAGAAGGACCAAAGTGTCCATACTTCAGTCTTTCTTCTTGAGCATCGTTTGGTCTGTGAATTATGTCTTTGGAAGTCCAAGCTTGTAGACTAATATCCACTTATCAGTGCATGATTAAGGTATGTGCTCTTTTTGTAATTTGTTTACCTCACTCAGGATGATATTTTCTAGTTCCATCCATTTGCCTAGGAATTTCATTAATTCATGCAGTTTTTATCACAATTCCTCTGTAGTACAGCTTGAGGTCAGGGATAGTGATTCTGCAAGAATTTCTTTTATTGTTGAGAATAGTTTTCAATATCCCAGGTTTTTTGTCACTCCAGATGAACTTGCAAATTGCTCTTTCTAGCTCTATGGAAAATTGAGTTGGACTCTCGATGGGGATTGCATTGAGTCTGTACATTCCATTTGGCAAGATGGCCAATTTTATTCCATTAATCCTGACAATCCGTGAGCATAAGAGAACATTCTGTCTTATGAAATCTTCAATTTCTTTGTCCAGAGACTTGAAATTCTTGCCATAAAGATCTTTCACTGGTTTAGTTAGAGTCACACCAAGGTATTTTACATTATCTGTGACTATTGTAAAGGAGTTGTTTCCCTAATTTCATTGTCAGCCTGTTTATCTTTAAGTAGAAGAAGGCAATTGATTTGTTTGACTTAATTTTACATCCAGCCACACTGCTGAAGTTGTTTATCAAGATTAGGAGTTCTTTGCTAGAATTGTGGGGGACACTTAAGTATACTATCACATCATCTTCAAATAATGATATTTTCACTTCTTCCTTTCCTGTCCATATCTCTTTGACCTCTTTTTGTTGTCTAATTGCTCTGGCTAGGAATTCCAGTACTAAAATTAATAGGAAGTGAGAGAGCAGACAGTCTTGTCTAGTCACTGATTTCAGTGGGATTGCTTCAAGTTTCTCTACATTTAGTTTAATGTTGACTACTGGTTTGCTGTATTGCTTGTACTATGTTTAAGTATGGGCCTTGAATTCCTGATCTTTCAAAGGCTTTTATCATGAAGTTGTGTTGGATTTGTCAATTGCGATTTCAGGATCTAATGAGATGATCATGTGGGTTTTTTTCCTTTGAGTTTGTTTATGTAATGGATTGCATTGATGGATTTTCTTATATTGAACCATCCTTGCATCCCTGGCATGAAGCCTACTAGATCATGATTGATGATCTTTTTATATGTTCTTGGATTCAGTTTGCCAAGAATTGTATTGAGTATTTTTGAATCAATACTCATAAGGAAAACTGGTGAGAAGTTCTTCTTCTTTTAGGGACTTTAAGTGGTCTAGGTATCAGAGTAATTATGGCTTCATACACCAAATTTGGTAGAGTACCTTCTGTTTCTATTTTGTGGAATAGTTTGAAGAGTATTGGTATTAGGTCTTTTTTGAAGGTCTGATAGAACTCTGCACTAAATACATCTGGTGCTGGGCTTTTTGTTGTTGTTGTTGTTGTTGTTGTGAGAATATTGATGACTCTTTCTATTTCATTAGGGTTTATGGGGCTGTTTAGATAGTTTATCTGATCTTGATTTAATTTTGGTACCTTGTATTTGGCTAGGAAATAGTCCATTTTGTCCAGATATTTCAGTTTTGTTGAATAAAGGCTTTTGGAGAAGGACCTGATGATTTTTGGGATTTCTTCAGTTTCTCTTGTTATGTCTCCCTTTTCATTTCTGATTTTGTTGATTTGCATACTGTCTCTGTGCCCCCTGGTTAAGCTGGTTAAGGGTTTATCTATCTTGTTGACTTTCTCAAAGAATAAGCTCCTGATTTTGATTGATTCTATATATAGCTATTTTTTCTACTTAGTTGATTTTAGCCCTGAGTTTGATTATTTCCTACTGCCTACTCTTCTTGTGTGTGTTTGCTTATTTTTGTTCTAGAGCTTTTGATGTGCTGTCAAGCTGCTAGTGATGTTCTCTCCAGTTTCTTTTAGAAGGTACTCAGAGCTATGAGTTTTCCTCTTAGGACTGGTTTCATTAAGTCCCATAGGTTTGGGTATGTTGTGGCTTCATTTTCATTAAATTCTAAAAAGTCTTTAATTTCTTTCTTTATTTCTTCCTTGACCTAGTTATCATTGAATAGAATGTTGTTCAGCTTCCACATTTATGTGGCTTTGCTACTGTTTTAGAAGTTATTAAAGATCAGCCTTAATCTATCATGATCTGATAGGATTCATGAGATTAGTGCAATCTCCCTGTATCTGTTGAGGCCTGTTTTGTGACTGATTATACGGTCAGTTCTGAATAAAGTACCATGAGTGCTGAGAAGAAGGTTTATTGTTTTGATTTAGGATAAAATGTTCTGTAGATATCCATTTGGTCCATAACTTCTGTTAGTTTCAATATGTCTCTGTTTAGTTTGTATTTCCATGATCTGTCCATTGATGAGAATTGGGTTTGGAAGTCTCCCACTGTTACTGTGTGCAGTACAATGTGTGCTTTGAGATTCAGTAAAGTTTCTTTTATGAATATGAGTCCTCCTGCATTTGGAGCATATCTATTCAAGATTGAGAGTTCTTGGGATATTTTTTCTTTGATGAGTATAAAGTGTCCTTCCTTATCTTTTTCAATAACTTTAGGTTGAAAATCAATTTTATTTGGTATTAGAATGGCTACATCAGCATGTTTCTTAGGACCATTTGCTTGGAAAATAGTTTTCCAACATTTTACTGTAATGTAGTATCTGTCTTTGTCACTGAGTTGGGTTTCTCGTATGCAGCAAAATGATGGGTGCTGTTTATGTAACCAGTCTGTTAGCCTATGTCTTTTTATTGGGGAATTGAGTGCATTTTTATTAAGAGATATTGAGGAAAAAGTGATTGTTGCTTCCTGGGATTATTGTGGTTAAAGGTTGAGTTATGCTTATATAGCTATATTCTTATTGGTTTGTTAGCAGAAGATTACTTTCTTGCTTTTTCTAGGGTGTGGTTTCTCTCATTGTGTTGGTGTTTTACATTTATTATCCCTTGAAGGGCTGGATTTGTTCAAAGATATTGTGTCAATTTGGTTTTGTCATGGAATATCTTGGTTTCTCCATCTATGGTAATTGAGTTTTGCTGGTCATACCAGCCTTGGCTGGCATTTGTGTTCTCTTAGGGTCTGTATGACATCTGCCTAGGATCTTCTAGCTTTCATACTCTCTAGAGAGGAGTCTGGTATAACTCTGATAGGTCTTTCTTTATATGTTACTTGACCTTTTTCCTTTACTGCTTTTAGTATTCTTTCTTTGATTGTGCATTTAGTGTTTTGATTATTATGTAACAAGAAGCATTTCTTTTCTGGTGCAATCTATTTGGAGATCTGTAGGCTCCTTGTGGGTCTGTGGGTATCTCTTTCTTTAGGTTTGGGAATTTTCCTTCTATAATTTTGTTGAAGATGTTTACTGACCCCTTAACTTGGGAGACTTTGCTCTCTTGTATCCCTATTATGCTCAGGTTTGGACTTCTCATTGGGTCCTGTACTTCCTTAATGTTTGGGATCAGAAGCTTTTTGAATTTTGCATTATTTAACCATTGTTTCACTGTTTTCTATGGAATCTTCTGTACCTGAGATTATCTCTTCTATGTCTTGTATTCTGTTGTTGATACTTATATCTATGACTCCTCATTATTTTCCTAGGTTTTCTATATCCAATATTGTCTCCCTTTGCAACTTCTTTATTGTTTCAACTTCCATTTCTAAATCATGGTTGGTTTTGTCCAGTTCCTTCAACCTGTTTGGTTGTGTTTTTCTGAAACTCATTATGGGCTTCTAGCTGTTAACCTGTGTTCTCCTGTATTTTTTAAGGGGCTTATTTATGTTCTTCTTAAAGTCCTCTATCATCAACATATGATGAGATTTTAAATCAAACTCTTGCTTTTCATGTGTGTTGGGGTTCCCAGGACTTTCAGCAGAGTGAGAAATGTTCTGATGTTGCCAAGTAACCTTGGTTTCTTTTGGTAGGGTACTTGTGGTAGCCTTTTGCCATCGGTTATCTCTGGTTTAGTTGGTCTTGCTGTCTCTGGTTGGAGTTTGTCCCTCCTGTGGACCTGTAAGCCTGAGTCTGTACTCCTGGGAGACCAACTCTCTTCTGGAAGGGTCTGTGCACAGATGGCTGTAAAGCCGCTCTGCTCCCAGGTGCAGATGGCAACTGGAAGGCTCTTGTCCCAGCTGCTCCACTGATCATATGCCCTGTGCACTCCTAGTTGTTCCCCTCCAAACAGATATTGAAGAGAAAGTGGAGATCTCACCTCCATACTCAGAAGTGAAAGCACTGTTGGGAGTTCACTCTTTCCAGGTGAGCTGTACAAAGAAGGCTGTGGAGCAACCTGCCTCCCTAGTACAAATTGTGAACAGAAAGCTCCTTTCCGAGCTGTTCCACTGATAGTATGTCCTGTTAACATAACTTTTCTTCACTTGTACAAATAGGCTTAACATCCTGGGCTAATCAATACTTTTCACATGTTAACAATGAAATGATGCAAATAAATGAATAGGACTGGATCTCTAAGGCATGAGACTTGGGAATAATACAGGCCAACTGAGTGAGCATTCTGTACAGATATGATTATGATTGTATTTATTATTTATAATCTTCTATATATACAGCAGATATATGGAGGACATTGAAATGTTTTCTATGATGTGCAGTCTAGAAGATCAAGAGTTAAAGAGACAAGCTACTCAAGAATTAGTACAGAAAAAAAGAATGATAATGTAAGCAGTGTGTCACAAACTTGATATATGCTCATTTTTTTTCAGATATATAAAATAAATTTCCACTATGCTCTTAAGATGAATACACTCTCCACTTATGTTCTCACTCAAGAATTTACTTTATTTCCAAGCTGGGCTTGGAGTCCTAGCCAATATGATTCTTCTTTGTTTCTTTTTTTTTTATTCGATATAATTTATTTACATTTCAAATGATTTCCCCTTTTCTAGCCCCCCTACTCCCCGAAAGTCCCGCAAGCCCCCTTCTCTTCCCCTGTCCTCCCACCCACCCCTTCCCACTTCCCCGTTCTGGTTTTCCTGAATACTGTTTCACTGAGTCTTTCCAGAACAAGGGGCCACTCCTCCTTTCTTCTTGTACCTTATTTGATGAGTGGATTATGTTTTGGGTATTCCAGTTTTCTAGGTTAATATCCACTTATTAGTGAGTGCATACCATGATTCACCTTTTGAGTCTGGGTTACCTCACTTAGTATGATATTCTCTAGCTCCATCCATTTGCCTAAGAATTTCATGAATTCATTGTTTCTAATGGCTGAATAGTACTCCATTGTGTAGATATACCACATTTTTTGCATCCACTCTTCTGTTGAGGGATACCTGGGTTCTTTCCAGCATCTGGCAATTACAAATAGGGCTGCTATGAACATAGTAGAACATGTATCCTTATTACATGGTGGGGAGTCTTCTGGGTATATGCCCAGGAGTGGTATAGCAGGATCTTCTGGAAGTAAGGTGCCCAGTTTTCGGAGGAACCGCCAGACTGATTTCCAGAGTGGTTGTACCAATTTGCAACCCCACCAGCAGTGGAGGAGTGTTCCTCTTTCTCCACACCCTCTCCAACACCTGCTGTCTCCTGAATTTTTAATCTTAGCCATTCTGACTGGTGTAAGATGAAATCTTAGGATTGTTTTGATTTGCATTTCCCTAATGACTAATGAAGTTGAGCATTTTTTAAGATGCTTCTCCGCCATCCGAAGTTCTTCAGGTGAGAATTCTTTGTTTAACTCTGTACCCCATTTTTTAATAGGGTTGTTTGGTTTTCTGGAGTCTAACTTCTTGAGTTCTTTATATATATTGGATATTAGCCCTCTATCTGATGTAGGATTGGTGAAGATCTTTTCCCAATTTGTTGGTTGCCGATTTGTCCTCTTGATGGTGTCCTTTGCCTTACAGAAACTTTGTAATCTTATGAGGTCCCATTTGTCAATTCTTGCTCTTAGAGCATACACTATTGGTGTTCTGTTCAGAAACTTTCTCCCTGTACCGATGTCCTCAAGGGTCTTCCCCAGTTTCTTTTCTATTAGCTTCAGAGTGTCTGGCTTTATGTGGAGGTCCTTGATCCATTTGGATTTGAGCTTAGTACAAGGAGACAAGGATGGATCAATTCGCATTCTTCTGCATGCTGACCTCCAGTTGAACCAGCACCAATTGTTGAAAAGGCTATCTTTTTTCCATTGGATGTTTTCAGCCTCTTTGTCGAGGATCAAGTGGCCATAGGTGTGTGGGTTCATTTCTGGATCTTCAATCCTGTTCCATTGATCCTCCTGCCTGTCACTGTACCAATACCATGTAGTTTTTAACACTATTGCTCTGTAGTATTGCTTGAGGTCAGGGATACTGATTCCCCCAGATTTCCTTTCGTTGCTGAGAATAGTTTTAGCTATCCTGGGTTTTTTGTTGTTCCAGATGAATTTGATAATTGCTCTTTCTAACTCTGTGAAGAATTGAGTTGGGATTTTGATGGGTATTGCATTGAATCTGTATAGTGCTTTAGGCAAAATGGCCATTTTAACTATATTGATTCTACCGATCCAGGAGCATGGGAGGTTTTCCCATTTTTTGAGGTCTTCTTCCATTTCCTTCTTCAGAGTCTTGAAGTTCTTGTCATACAGATCTTTCACATGTTTGGTAAGAGTCACCCCAAGATACTTTATACTGTTTGTGGCTATTGTGAAGGGGGTCATTTCCCTAATTTCTTTCTCCGCCTGCTTATCCTTTGAGTATAGGAAGGGCACTGATTTGCTTGAGTTGATTTTATAACCTGCCACTTTGCTGAAGTTGTTTATCAGCTGTAGGAGCTCTCTAGTGGAGTTCTTTGGGTCACTTAGGTAGACGATCATGTCGTCTGCAAATAATGATAGTTTGACTTCTTCCTTTCAAATTTGTATCCCTTTGACCTCCTTATGTTGTCGAATTGCCCGAGCTAGTACCTCAAGTACAATATTGAAAAGATAAGGAGAAAGGGGGCAGCCTTGTCTGGTCCCTGATTTCAGTGGGATTGCTTCAAGTTTCTCTCCATTTAGTTTGATGCTGGCTACCGGTTTGCTGTATATTGCTTTTACTATGTTTAGGTATGGGCCTTGAATTCCTGTTCTCTCCAAGACTTTAAGCATGAAGGGAGGCTGAATTTTGTCAAATGCTTTTTCAGCATCCAATGAAATGACCATGTGGTTTTGTTCTTTGAGTTTATGTAGTGGATTGTATTGATGGATTTCCGTATATTGAACCAACCTTGCATTCCCGGGATAAAGCCTACTTGATCATGGTGGATGATCGTTTTGATGTGTTCTTGGATTCGGTTGGCAAGAATTTTATTGAGTATTTTTGCATCGATGTTCATAAGGAAAATTGGTCTGAAGTTCTCTTTCTTTGTTGGATCTTTGTGTGGCTTTGGTATCAGCGTAATTGTGGCTTCGTAGAAGGAATTGGGTAGTGTTCCTTCTGTTTCTATTTTGTGGAATAGTTTGAAGAGTATTGGTGTTAACTCTTCTTTGAAGGTCTGGTAGAATTCTGCACTGAAGCCATCTGGTCCTGTGCTTTTTTTGGTTGGAAGACTTTCTATGACTCCTTCTATTTCTTTAGGCATTATGGGACTGTTTAGATGGTCTAGTTGGTCCTGATTTAATTTTGGTATTTGGTATCTGTCAAGGAAATTGTCCATTTCCTCCAGATTCTCCAGTTGTGTTGAGTATAGGCTCTTGTAGTAGGATCTGATGATTTTTTGGATTTCCTCAGTTTCCGTTGTTATATCTACCTTTTCATTTCTAAGTTTGGTAATTTGGATACTTTCTCTGTGCCCTTTGGTCATTCTGGCTAAGGGTTTATCTATCTTGTTGATTTTCTCAAAGAACCAGCTCCTGGTATTGTTGATTTTTTGTATGGTTCCCTTTGTTTCTACTTGATTGATTTCGGCCCTGAGTTTGATGATTTCCTGCCTTCTACTCCTCCTGGGCGAAATAGCTTCTTTTTGTTCTAGGGCTTTCAGGTGTGTCATTAAGCTGGTAATGTATGCTCTCTCCATTTTCTTTTTGGAGGCACTCAGGGCTATGAGTTTTCCTCTTAGCACTGCTTTCATTGTGTCCCATAGATTTGGGTATGTTGTATTTTCATTTTTATTGTGTTCTAAAAAGTCTTTAATTTCTTTCTTTATTTCTTCCTTGACCAAGGTATCATTGAGTAGAGTATTGTTCAGTTTCCACGTGTATGTGGGCTTTCTGTTGTTTCTGTTGCTATTGAAGGCCACTTTTACTCCATAGTGATCAGATAGGAGGCATGGGATTAGTTCGATCTTCTTATATTTGTTGAGGTCTATCTTGTGACCAATTATATGGTCGATTTTGGAGAAGGTACCTTGAGGTGCTGAGAAAAAGGTATATTCTTTTGTTTTAGGATAGAATGTTCTATATATATATCTGTTAAATCTAATTGGTCCAAAGCTTCAATTAGTTTCATTGTGTCCCTGTTTAGTTTCTGTTTTCCTGATCGGTCCATTGAGGAAAGTGCAGTGTTGAAGTCACCCATAATTATTGTGTTAGGTGCAATGTGTGCTTTTAGTTATAATAAAGTTTCTTTTACGAAAGAGGGTGCCCTTGCATTTGGGGCATAGATGTTCAGGATTGACAGTTCTTCTTTTTGTATTTTTCCTTTGACCAGCAAGAAGTGTCCCTCAGGGTCTCTTTTGATGACTTTGGGTTGAAAGTCAATTTTATCTGATATTAAAATGGCTACTCCAGCTTGTTTCCTGAGACCATTTGCTTGTAAAATTGTCTTCCAGCCTTTTACTCTAAGGTAGTGTTTGTCTTTGACCCTGAGGTGTGTTTCCTGTAAGCAGCAAAATGTAGGGTCCTGTTTACGTACCCATTCAGTTAGTCTGTGTCTTTTTATTGGGGCATTAAGTCCATTGATGTTAAGAGATATTAAGGAATAGTGATTGTTACTTCCTATCATTTTTGACGTTATTTTTTAAATTTGAATGCTTAACTTCTTTTGGGTTTGATGAAAGGTTACTATCTTGCTTTTTCCAGGGTGAAGTTTCCCTCCTTGTATTGGTGTTGTCCTCCTATTATCCTTTTTAGGGCCGGGTTTGTGGATAGATATTGGGTAAACTTGGTTTTGTCATGAAATATCTTAGTTTCTCCATCTATGGTGATTGAGAGTTTTGCTGGATATAGTAGTTTTGGTTGGCATTTGTGTTCTCTTAGAGTCTGCATGAGATCTGCCCAGGACCTTCTAGCCTTCATAGTCTCAGGTGAAAAGTCTGCTGTGATTCTGATAGGTCTTCCTTTATATGTTACTTGGCCTTTTTCTCTTACTGCCTTTAGTATTCTTTCTTTGTTTAGAACATTTGGTGTTTTGATTATTATGTGACGGGAAGTATTTCTGTTCTGGTCCAGTCTGTTTGGAGTTCTGTAGGCTTCTTGTATATTCATGGGCATCTCTCTCTTTAGGTTAGGGAAGTTTTCTTCCATAATTTTATTGAAGATGTTTGCTGGCCCTTTAAGTTGTAAATCTTCACTCTCATCTATGCCTATAATCCTTAGGTTTGGTCTTCTCATTGTGTCCTGGATTTCCTGGATATTTTGGGTTACAAGCTTTTTGCATTTTGCATTTTCTTTAACTGTTGAGTCCATGGTTTCTATGGAATCTTCAGCATCTGAGATTCTTTCTTCTATCTCTTGTATTCTGTTGTTGATATTTGCATCTCTGTCCCCTGATTTCTTCCCAAGGCTTTCTATCTCCCAAGTTGTCTCCCTTTGAGTTTTCTTAGTTGTTTCTACTTCTGATTTTAGATCCTGGATGGTTTTGCTTAGCTCCTTCACTTGCATGTTTGTGTTTTCCTGTAATTCTTTAAGAGATTTTTGTGTTTCGTCTTTCATGACCTCAGCCTGTTGACCAAAGTTCTCCTGTATTTCTTTAAGAGATTTTTGTGTTTCGTCTTTCATGACCTCAGCCTGTTGACCAAAGTTCTCCTGTATTTCTTTAAGTGTTTTTTGCATTTCCTCCTTGTTGGCTTTTGTATTCTCCTGGATTTCTTTCAATGATTTTTGTGTTTCCCTTGCAAGGGCTTCTAACTTTTGATCCATTTTCTCCTGAATTTCTTTATGTATGTCCTTCATGTGTTCCTGTACCAGCATCATGACCAGTGATTTTAAATCCAAATCTTGTTTTACTGGTGTGATGGGGTATCCAGGACATGTTGGTAGAGGAGAATTGGGTTCAGATGTTGCCATATTGCCTTGATTTCTGTTAGTGACGTTCCTGCGTTTGTCTTTTGCCATCTAGTTCTCACTGGTGTTAGTTTATCTTGTCAGTGCTGGACTCACCAGTGCAAGCTGCCCCTTCCCAGTTGGCCTCTGGTGCACAGCTTACCTCCTGCACTGCTTATAGACAGTGTGCTGCTGCCCAGGCTGTTCCGATCCCAAAGCAGGCACCCGAAGGCTCCCGCTGGGGCCCGCTGGATTCACTGGAGCACACTGACTTCTCCCAGCTGGCCGCCCGGAAGCCCAGCTAGCCACTTGCAGGACTTGGAGATGTAATGCTGCCGCCCAGACTGATCTGGATCCGGAAGGGGAGAGAGTAGAGCTAAGGGCTTCTGCCTGAGGCCTTGCCCCAGATTGTGTCTGTGGACCAGATGGAGCCTGTGTGCACCCCCAGGGAGTGCCGATGGTGTATGCTACTGTGACCTCCCCTGTGTTCCGCTCACTCCGCTGGGCAGCCGATCTGCCAACCGGGCTGTCGCACACAAGGTTAGCCTGGCCGCCCAGTCCCTGAGTCCAGGCAAAAGCCTGGGAGGCCAAGGTCTGGACAAAGTTCCCCTAGGGCTATGACTGTTAATTGGGTCCGCTAGGTGACTAGGATGGCGGACGTGCGCGCCTGCGCTCCCTGAAAGCGCCGGGAGAGTCTGCTTTGCTAACAATCACCTGGGCGGGTTGACTCACAGATGGCCCACCAAGCCGCCCAGTTCTTGGGGTCAGTCCTGTGCCTTTTGGGGCCTGGACCCCCGCTTTGTTAGCCTTAGGCTATGCCTGTTACAGGTCTGCCCGCCTGAGCTCTCTGTCGTCCTGCAGGCAAAATGGCGGCGGCGCGCTCGCAGGCCTGGGCAAAAAACCTCCTGGCTGGGTTGGCACCCCGATGGCCCCCCGACCCGCTCAGGGCCTGGGTGCAGGCCAACGCCCGTCGGGCTCAGACCACCGCGGTGTTGGCCTCGGATTATGTTTGTGTACCTCAGTCTGTCCAATTCCTGGAGTACGGAACCAAGATGGATGCACCTCTCCTGACTGGTGGGAGGCCGAGTTCTGAAGTGGCCTCCGTGCAGGAAAGGCGCCGCACAACTGCAGCTGCTTGCTGCCTGGCTGGTCAGCGAAGGTCAGTGGTCGTGGGCGCAGGGCCTAACTGGTCCCTGTGACGCCTTGGTTCCACTGCTGATGGCCCTTCAGCTGGAGCAGCCACTGCTGCCGCTGCCGCCGCCGCCGCCACCTGAGTTGGGCTCTTCTTTGTTTCTATATTTTCATCATCCTAGGTCACAGACCTCCTAAGCCCACGGACCTGATCTCCTGTCAACTGACCTTTGTTCACATCATGATGCTCCTCACTGGAGGGGATATTTGGATTACAGACTTATTTGAGACACTGAGCATTGATAATGACTTCAAGTGTAAGGTAACATTTTATATAAGTAGGTTAATGAGAAGCCTCTCTATCCGCATCACCTGCCTCCTGAGTGTGTTCCAGGCTGTCACTATCAGTGTCAGCACCTCTTTGTTGGCAAAATTTAAACAAAATTTTAAAAAATACATGATATATGCTTTCTTATGTATGTGGTCTTTCAATTTGTCCTTCTATAGTAACCAGATCTTCTATGTTGTTGCTTATACTAACATGAGTGAGGCCAACCAGATGAAGGTCACTAAATACTGTTCACTCTTACCCATGAAATATACCATCAGAGGATTGATTTTAATGGTGGAAATTTCCAGAGATGTGTTTCTTGTAGGAATCATGATAACCACAAGTATATGCATAGTGATTATCTTGTTCAGATATCAAAGGCAATGCAAGCACCTTCATGGGATCACTCACCTGAGAGCGTCCCCTGAGAAAAGGGCCACTCGGACCATCTTGCTGCTGGTGGGTTATTTTTTTTTTTTTTTTTTTGTGGTCATGTACTGGGTAGAGTTCATCATGTCAATGACTTCCATCCTCTTATGGATGTATGACCCCACCAACCTGACTTTTCAGAAGTTTGTGATGAATGCCTATCCCACAATTACTCCATTGGTACAAATCAGCTTTGATAATAGAATAATTACTATGCTGAAAAACAGACAGTAAAAATGCCACCATATATTTTCTAAGAGATGTTTTCTCTCTTCCTTAAAAAGCTATTGATTAATTTCATATATGTATGTACAAGTGCTGTGCAAGTGTGGAACCATGTGTACATTCATCTGGCTCCACAGAGTTGAGAAAGCGTCATGGAATTCCCTGGAACTGGACTTACTACTGGTTAAAAAGATTCATTCTATGCAGCCCCAGTTATGTTGTTTCCAACAGGCAAATTCTTTTTAAACATGAATGATTCAAGCCTTGATAACAGAATAATTACTATGCTGAAAAACAGACAGTTAAAATGCCACCATATATTTTCTAAGAGATATTTTCTCTCTTCCTTAAAAACTTATTGATTAATTTCTTATATGCATGTATAAGCAAGATTCTTCATATGATTTTAAGTAATATGCATGCTATTACACATATATTCATTCTTTTGACATTTCTGTTGTCATGTAGTAGAGACTTCTTAAGTTAATTGTACACAATAAGTTGATATTTCCACATGAATACTCTTTATACATTTTACTTTATGGAGTAAATATTGCTTTGATGCTGACAGTCCTCAAAAGTAGATCCTAATTGATATGGACTTTTAACTTTGTTTTGATTTTAATTTATTTTCACTTATCAAAAATAGTTTAAATATGTTATTTTACCATTATTTCTTTCCCCCAATCATAATTTATCTGTATCCATCAATAATGTGAATTTTAATTTTCTATTTTTGCTACAGTTATTTAATGGGTCATTTTTGAAAATATAATGTGCCTGTTTATATGTACTTCATTTTATCTATTTATTGAAATATTAATGGTTAATAAAATGTTTTACATACATATACATGTCACACAATGTGTTTATTGTATATATATATATATATATATATATATATATATATATATATATATATATATTCCTGTATGCAAGTGTATGTGAACAGCTGAAAGATGTGTGTATTTGGACAGATGGAGGCCAGAAGACAGAGTTGGCTGTTGTTCTTCATATGCCATTAACATGGTTTCTTGATAGGACAACTCTCTCTGTGATCTGGACCAAGATGGTAGTCTCAGGGATTCTACTGTCTCAACTTCTCCAGCTCTGGGATCATAAGTGTTTACCACCATATCCATCATTTCAGCAATATGTTTTTCTTTTATTGAAAAGTGATTTTTTTCATATAATATATTCTAATTAGGGTTTCTACTTCTCCTTCTGCTCTCAGTTTGTTATGCTTGCCTCAGCCCTGACCCCATCCATTCATAACTATCTATTCTATTTCCCCATTTAGGGAGATGCAATGTTGTGTCAGGAAGTGTTTGTGAACCCCACAAAACCACCAGGGAGCCACTTTTGATGTAATCACACTAAGATCTCTTTATTGCAAGCATGGGCTTCAGTTCTTTTCTATCCCCAAAGCAATATAGCAGGAACAGAAGTCAGAGCAGCCTATAGAACATTGGAAGAGCAAGCTTTTGTAGGAATTGGAAGCAAGTGAGGGTGTGTCTAACCTGGCAAGTATCTAATAGAATGACTGTTATAAGCAGACAGATAGGTGTTCTGAAGCAAGACTGAACAATCAAACAGTCTGAAAGCATATCTGAAAAAATCAGACTAGCCTTCGATTAACTGTTATTAGGAAGTAGCTAGTGATTAACTAACTCTAGGGTATATGCCAAGGACAAGCCCTGGGTACTTCCTGGTACTTAAATAGAGCTTGAATTTAACTGTAGGTCAAGGTTTGACACTTTTTACAAAATAGATGGAGGCTGGTTCCAAAGTGGAATAGTTTGGCCACTCAGCTTCTTTCCCTCATTCTCTTACTCTATACCTAACCTTTACTGTTATGTGGATAATGGTTTGATTATGAATTACTTAATAGCTAAAATTTGCATAAAAGCATGTTTGTTTTTGTAGGTCCATGGTACATAATTTAGAATGAAGTTTGCAAATCCCACCCTTTTACCTGAAAATGCCATTAATTTAATGGCTGTGTACTGTTCTTGTATGTAAATATATCACATTTTCTTTCCTCATTCATCGGTTGATAGACATCTATGTTGTTTCCAATTTCTGGATATTATGAATATTCAGTGTCTCTGTAGTAGGATCAAGTATCTAGGTTTAATAGTGGTATTTGAAGTAGGTCTGTTCACAACTTCCTGAGGAACCACAACACTTATTTCCACTGTGAATGTACATGTTTATGCTCCTGACAGCAATGCATGAGTGTTCTTATTATGCCACATCTTTGCCAGAATTAAGTGTAAATTGAATTATTCATCTTGGCAATTCTGTCTGGCATATGATTAAATCACAAAGAAGCTTAAATTTATCTCACACTGATGACTAGGGATGTTGAACTGTTCTTTAAATATCTCTCAACCATTTGAGTTTCCTCTCTGGAAATTATTTGAATAGATCTGTACAACATTTAAATAGAGTTGTTTGTTTTATTGATATTTTAGTTTTTTCATTTTTTATATATATTTTGGATACCAGTCAAGTACTGGCTGGTTTTCTGTCAACTCGTCAACTTGACACAAGCTTGAGTCATCAGAGAGGAAGGAACCTAAGTTTAGGAAATGCCTCCACGAGATCCATGAGTAAAGAATTTTCTCCATTAGTGGCAGTAGCTAAGTGACCAGTCCAGTGTGGGTGGTGTGATCCCTGGGTTAGGGATTTGGGCATCTGTAAAAAAGCAGGCTGACACAAACCAAGGAGTGGCTCACACAGCATATGCAGCAGAGGATGGTCTCATCAGGCATCAATGGGAAGAGAGGTACTTGGTCCAATAAAGATTCTATTGCTGTCACAGTGTAGGGGAATTGAGGGTGGGGAGGTAGGAGTGGGTCGGTAGAGGAACACCCTCATAGAAACATAGGAAGGGGAGATGGGATAGAGGGTTGCAGGAGAGGGGGAAGCCAGGTAAGGGGATAACACTTGAAATGAAAATAAATTAAATTTTAAAAGAAAAGCAGACTGAGAAAGCTACAAAAAGAAAGGCAGTAAACAGCACCCCTCTGGGACCTATGCATACCTTCCTATTTCTATGATGCTACCCAGTTTGAGTCCCTGTCCTGCCTTTTTTCACTTATAAACAGCATTGTAGAAATGTAAGCTGGATAGACACATTCGTCCCCAACATTTTTCCTTCACGGTGTTTTGTCACTGGTATAGAAATCCTAAGAAAAGCCCTCTACAGGATGCATAGTTGGGAAAAATATTTCCCATTCTGTAGCTGTCTAATTTGTCTGAATGATGGTGTCTTTTGCCATGCAGTAGAGTTCTATTTCCTGGGGTCCTATTTACTAATTGTTGTTCTTAGGACTTGGCAATGGAAGCACAAGCCTTTAATCCAGTACTTGGGACAAAAAAGCAGGTGGATTTCTGAGTTTGAGGCCAGTCTGGTGTACAGAGTGAGTTTCAGGATCTGTTATTAGAAGGGACAGGAGAAAAGTAAAAAGATATGTAGATGAGGGAGATGGGGAACTGGGAGTAGCCACTTGAATGTCCCAAATGCCAGGGAAGTAAGAGATTCCCAAGACCCAACAGGAATTACTTTAGCTGAGATACACCACAAAGAGGAGAAAGAACTTGCAGAGACCCCTTTCAGTTGAGGAATGGAGCCATCCAACTATCTCAAAATTTTTAAACCAGAAATGTCCCTATCCAAAGGAATGACAGGAAGAAAATGGAACAGAGACAGAAGGAAAGGCCATCCAGAAACAGCCCCACCTAAGAATGCATCCTATCTGCAGACACCAAACCCAGGCACTATTGCTGATGTCAAGAAGAGCATGCTGACAGGAGCTTGGTATAGATTTCCCCTGAGAGGTTCAACCAGCAACTGACCAATACAGATGCAGATACTAATAACCAACCATAGGACAGAGAGCAGGGAACTCAGTGGAAGAGCTAGGGGAAGGACTGAAGAAGCTGAAGGGTATTGCAACCCCATTGGAAGAACAATGTCAAACAACCTGACCACACAGAGCCCCAGAGCTCCCAGACAAAAAAAAAAAAACACCAACAAAGGTATACATGGAGGGATCCATGGCTCCAGATACATATATAGAAAGGATGGCCTTATCCCACATCAATGGGATTGAGGTCTATGGGCCTGTGGAGGTTTAAAGCCACTAGAGTAGCATGATGCTAGTGTGGTGACTTAGGAGTAGAAAGTGGCAAAACAACACCCTCACAAAATCCACGAAAGAAATATTACCTGTCTTGGGAAAAATTTAACAAAGCAAGGGATACATGTGTGCGATAAAAACTATAAGATACTGAAAAAAATGGAGAATATCAGAGGATGGAAAAATCTCGTGTGCTCACAGAACAGGAGGATTAATGTAATAAACAGAGTGATCCTATCAAAAAAAAAAGTATGTACAGATTCAAAAACATTCCCATGAAAACTCCAAAGCAATCTTCAAAGAACTTGAAAGAAAAATGCAATCCCCATCAAAATCCCAACTCAGTTCTTCACAGAATTAGAAAAAGCAATTCTCAAATTCATCTGTAATAACAAAAAACCCAGGATAGCTAAAACTATTCTCTTTGTTTAGTACATTTGGGGTTTTGATTATTATGTGATGGGAGGTATTTCTGTTCTGATCCAGTCTGTTTGAAGTTCTGTAGGATTCTTGTATATTCATGGGCATCTCTCTAGGTTAGGGAAGTTTTCTTCCATAATTTGGTTGAAGATATTTGCTGGCCCTTTAAGTTGTAAATCTTCATTCTCATCAATGCCTATAATCCTTAGATTTGGCTTTCTCATTGTGTCCTGGATTTCCTGGATATTTTGGGTTACAAGCTTTTTGCATTTTGCATTTTCTTTAACTGTTGAGTCCATGGTTTCTATGGTATCTTCAGCATCTGAGATTCTTTCTTCTATCTCTTGTATTCTGTTGTTGATATTTGCATCTATGGTCCCTGATTTCTTCCCAAGGTTTTCTATCTCCAAAGTTGTCTCCCTTTGTGCTTTCTTAGTTGTTTCTACTTCTGTTTTTAGATCCTGGAAATTTTTGCTCAGTTCCGTCATTTGCTTGTTTGTGTTTTCCTCTAATTCTTTAAGTGATTTTTGTCTTTCCTCTTTCATGACTTCTGCCTGTTGATCAAACTTCTCCTGTATTTCTTTAAGTGATTTTTGTGTTTCCTCCTTATTGGCTTTTGTATTCTCCTGAATTTCTTTCAATGATTTTTGTGTTTCCCTTGTAAGGGCTTCTAACTTTTGATCCATTTTCTCCTGAATTTCTTTAAGTATGTCCTTCATGTGTTCCTGTACCAGCATCATGACCAGTGATTTTAAATCTAAATCTTGTTTTTCTGGTGTGTTGGGATATCCAGGACTTGCTATTGTTGGAGAATTGGATTCAGATGCTTCCATAATGCCTTGGTTTCTGTTAGTAATGTTCCTATGTTTGCCTTTAGCCATCTAGTTCTCCCTGGTGTTAGATGGTCTTATTGTCACTGGCTGGTGCTTCAAACTACTGTGAATCTTTAAGGTTATTTCTGCAACACTGGATGGCTAGGTTTCCTCTGGCACAGATTACTGATATGCTGCCTTCCTCTTTTGTGCCTTTGGAGCCCTGGTCAGTTTTGCCTCAAGCAATGTTATACTTAGGTTGTCAAGGTCAACCAGGTGTTCTCTGTCTGCTCTATTATGGAGCAAAGACTGTGTGGTGGGGGTCACTCCCTCTGTTGATGCAGATGAACCGCCTATGTGCTCAGTTCCTGAGTGCAGGCAGACTACTGGAGATTTGCACCCCCAGAGTTCTAAAGCTCAGGGTGATCCATACCTAGTGATGTTTTTCTGTCCTGGCAGGGAGTGAATATGGCTACGGTTAATCTCTTCCTCTGCTGCTCTCAAGGGCAGGACACAGGTCCAGCAGGCTGGTGGACACACTGCATATGTGCTCAGTTCTTTGGTGCAGGCAGACCCCTGGTGGTTTGCACTACCCGAGATCTAAAGCTCAGGGTGATACAGTACCTCGTGACCCTTTTCTGTCCCAGTAGGGAGTGACTATGGCCGTGGCGCTTCTCTCCTTCTGCTGCTCTCTGGACGGGACACAGGCCCCATGCCTGGCTGGCTGACGGGCAAACCACCTATGTGCTCAGTTCTTTGGCCCAGGCAGACCCCTGGCAGTTTGCAGCACCAGAGATCTAAAGCTCAGGGTGATACAGTACCTAGTGAACCTTTTCTGTCCTGGCAGGCAGCAAATATAGCCGTGGGGACATAGCTAAAACTATACTCAACAGTAAAAGAACTTCTGGGGAAATCAATATCCCAGACCTCAAGCAATACTGCAGAGCAATAGTGTTAAAAACTGCATGGTATTGGCACAGTGACAGGCAAGTGGACCAATGGAATACAATTGAAGACCCAGTAATGAATCCATATACCTATGGTCACTTGATCTTCCACAAAGAAACAGAAAACATCCAGTGGAAAAAAGATAGCCTTTTCAACAAATGTTGCTGGTTCAACTGGAAGTCAGCATGCAGAAGAATGTGAATTGATCCATTCTTATCTCCTTGTACTAAACTCCACTCCAAGTGGATCAAGGACCTCCAAATAAAACCAGAAACACTGAATCTAATTGAAAAGAAACTGGGGAAAACCCTTGAGGACATAGGCACAGGGGGGAAGTTCCTGAAGAGAACACAAATAGCTTATGCTCTAAGATCAATAATTGACAAGTGGGACCTCATAAAATTACAAAGTTTCTGTAAGGCAAAGGACACTGTTAAAAGGACAAATTGGCAACCAACAAATTGGGAAAAGATTTTCACTAACCCTACATTTCATACAGGGCTAATATCCAATATATACAAAGAACTCAAGAAGTTAGACCCCGGGGAACCAAATTACCCTATTAAAAAATGGGGTACAAAGCTAAACAAAGAATTTTCACCTGAAGAAATTCATATGGGCAAGAGACACCTTAAGAAATGCTCAACATCATTAGTCATTAGGGAAATGCAAATCAAAACAACCCTGAGATTTCACCTCACAACAGTCAGAATGGATAAGGTTAAAAACTAGAGGGAGACAGCAGGTGTTGTTGAGAGGAACACTCCTCCACTGCTGGTGGGATTGTAAGATGGTAAAACCACTTTGGAAATCAGTCTGGTTGTTCCTCAGAAAACTGGACATGACACTTCCGGAGGACCCTACTATACCTCTCCTGGGCATATACCCAAAGGATTCCCCAGCATGCAATAAGGACACACGCTCCATTATGTTCATAGCAGCCTTATTTATAATAACCAGAAACTGGAAAGAACCCAGGTGTCCCTCAATGGAGGAATGGATACAGAAAATGTGGTATATTTACACAATGGAATACTACTCAGTAATTAAAAACAATGAATTCACAAAATTTTTAGGCAAATGGTTTGATCTGGAAAATATCATCCTAAGTGAGGCAACCCAATCACAAAAGAATACACATGTAATGCAATCTCTGATAAGTGGATATTAATTAGCCCAGAAGCTCTGAATACCCAAGGCACAAATTGCATAACAAATGACTCCCATGAAGAAGTAAGGAGAGGGTGCTGATCCTGGAAAGGCTTGATCTGGCATTGGAGGGGAGTATCAGGACAGAGAAAAAGGAGAGGGGTGATTAGACAATGAATGGAGAGAAGAAGGTTTATGGGACATGGGGAGGGCAGAACTAGGAAAGGGGAAATCATTTGGAATGTAAACAATATAGAAAATAAAAATATATAATTAAAAAAAGAAAAACAAATTTTAAAATTGGAACTGCACAAGCTATGTATATATAAAATATTTATTAGTTATCCATCTATATTTTATTAAATATAACATGTAATATACATAGTAGAAAAATAAAGATATATGTCAAAAAATAGTAATTTAAGTTTTTTCCACAGAGGTATGTTTTACAAACTTTCTATTTCACATCAATTGCTCTATATATGTTTATCACATACAGAAAATGACATGTCTTCTAATTGATTGAGGGGCATCTTATTCTGGCATTCTCTGAATCTGTGAGTGGACCAGAAAAGACCATAGGTACCACGAATACAGAGCTGTTAACATAGGCATCTATGGAGTAAAGTTTTCTGTTTCATTTGAAAAAATCAGTGCTGGTCTCTTTCCAATTAGTTTAAATTGTAATAATTAGTTGTAAGTATTAAAAACCAAAGTGTGTCCATAAAAAATCATAATAGGGGAGAAGCCATCACTATGATACGGACTCAGAATCAAAAAAACTGAGTATTGTGCAGACAAGTTTGTGAAGAAACTTGCAACAAATGTGACCAAGAGTTGTTTTCTCTATCTTTTTCCATGAAAAATTACTTTACCTTACTATTATCCCAGAACTTGATCTTAGAACAATCCTGTTTTTTGAATTCATGATAATCATTTGCTTTCTGAGATATGGATATTTTGTTATCTAAGGGACATACAAATAAAACAGATGACAAGTATCAATTTCACTTTAGGTTTTAACATATTTCGTGAGTAATGACCTTTTATCTGTTTGACTACTTGGAAGTGAGTAGAATATGAAGTGAGTAGAATATGAAGTGAGTATGTGACTTTCAGGTGACAAGATATATAGTGTTGGCTTATGTACTGTCCTCTGTTAGCAGCAAGAATAATTCTTCAGAAATCTGAGCAGATAAAGACCCTAGCTACCCAAGCAAGTTCCACCAAATCTTTATAAATATGGAGAGGGATGGTAGGTATAAATACTAATTACTTATTAAGAAGGTATTAATTCATACATATTACTTGATACTCATATATAAATTAAATTCATGAATTCTGTGAAAATTGAGTTTAGTAGAGGAAAGATTTTCTAGAATATTATAATTTCACACTATGCCCCATTTTCTTTGAGATGAAGCAGCAGCACTTCAGATGCAGCACCCGAAGATGCTCCAACATGTAATAAGGACACATGTTCTACTATGTTCATATCAGTCTTATTTATAATAGCCAGAAGCTGGAAAGAACCCAGATGTCTCTCAACAAGGGAATGGATATAGAAAATGTGCTGCATGTACACAATGGAGTACTACTCAGCTATTAAAAACAATGAATTCTTAGGCAAATGGATGGAGCTAGAAACTATCATACTGAGGTAACACAATCACAAAAGAACACATACTGTATGCACTCGCTGACAAGTGGATATTAGCCCAAAATCTTGGATCACCCAAGATGCTATTCACAGACCACAGACCATATTTGTTTAGACATGTACTCCATTTTTAATGAAGCTGAAGACAAAGGAAGACCAAAGTGTGGATACATTGATGCTTATTGGAAAGTGGATCAAAATACCCATGGCTCACAGTCAACTAACAGAATGAACAAAAGGTCCCCAATGGATCAGTTAAAGAAAGGTCCCAAGGAGCTGAAGAAATTTGCAGACATGCAGGAGGAACCATGGTATGTGCCAACCAGTATCCCCAGAGCTCCCAGGAAATAATCCACCAACCAAAGAGTACACATGGAGGGAACCATGGCTCCTGCTGCATATGTAGAAGAAAATGAACATTTCAGACATCAATGGGAGGAGTGACCATGGGTGCTTTGAAGGCTTGATTTCCCAGAATAGAGGAAGGCAAGTCAGGAAATTTTGGGAGGGGATCATATTTGAAATGTAAATAAAGCAAATATCCAATAAAAATTTTAAAAAAAAATGTTTCTTAGCCCTTAGATAATCCTCTTTTGAGAATGCTTTGTTTAGATATGTACTCCAATTTTAATTTGCTTGGTTTCTTGATGTGTAGTTTCTCTAGTTCTTTATTACTTTGTATTTTAGCTCTCTGTCAGATATGGAATGGGCTAAAATATTTTCTCATTCTGTAGGCTGCCATTTTATCCTATCAATGATGTTCTTTGCCTTTCAGAAGATTTTCAGTTTCCTGAGGTGTCATTTCTTGATTGTTCTATTTACTGCCGGTGCTATAGGTATTCTGCTCAGGAAGTTGTCTCATGTGGCAATATGTTCAAGGCTATTCTTAACTTTCTGTTCTAAGAGGTTCAAACCATTTCACTTGATATTGAGGTCTTTGTAGAACATGGTTGTGAGTTTTCAACAGAGTGATAAACATGGATCTATTTGCATTCTTCTACCTGCCAACATCCAGATAGACCAGTACCATTTGTTAAAAATGTCTGCTTTTTTCCACAGTATATTTCTTACTTCTTTATTAGAAACCAATGTCCATAGGTGTGTGGGTTTATGTTAAGGCCTTCTATTCCATTCCATTTTTGTATTTCTCTGGTTTTTATGCCAATACCTATAGTGGAGCTTCAAAACAGTCATGGTAATGCATGTAGATGTTCTTTCATTGTACAGAATTGCTTTGACTTTTTTCCACATTGAGTTTAATATTGTTCTTTCAGCGTCTATAAAGAATTGTGTTCAAATTTTGATGGTGATTGTGTTTAATATGTGGATTACTTTTGGTAACATCACCAATTTTATTATGTTAATCCTATCAATCCATAAGCATAGGAGATCTTTCCATCTTCAAAAATCTTCAATTGCTTTCCTCAAAAATTGGAAGTTTTGTCAAAGAAGTCTTTCAGTTCTTTGGTTAGCATTACTCCAAAATGTTTTATGTGATTTGTGGCTATTGTAGAGGGTCTTGTTTCCCTGATTTTTTTTCGTCAAACTGTTTGTCATTTGTGTTTACAATGGGTACTGATTTTTGTTAAATACTCTTGTATCTACTCACTTTACTGAAGGTGTACACTTAGTCAAAAGTAGGAGTTCCCTGGTAAAATGTTTGGGCTCACTTATATGTATTATCATATCATCTGTAAATATAGATACTTGAACTTTGTTCATTCACATTTGACAATTTGTATCCCCTTGATCTCTTTCAGTTTTCTCATTTCTCTAGCTAGTACTTCAAGCACTATATTGAATATATATGGAGTAATCAGACAACTTTACTAAATTTTTCCACTTATATTTTATTTTTATTTATTTATTTGTTTGCTTGTTTGTTTCTTTATTTATTCACTTCTTATCCTGGCACAACTCCAATTCCTCCTCTCTTCCAAATCTGCCCTAATAAATCCTCCTTCCACACCATTGTCTCTTCCTCTTCTCCTCAGAGAAAGGGGTTCCTTCCTTCAGAACCACCCAACTAATGGAGACAATGATGTCATAGATAGGTTCCATTCCTATTATCAGGAGACATACATGAATAACAAGCTGCACTTCTGCTTTGAATGTGAAGGGACCTAGATCTAGACCCTATATCCTCCTTGGTTAAACCCTATATCCTCAGTCTCAGTGAGACTCATAGGCTCTTCTAGTTGACTCAGTAGCTCCATTCTCACTTTATATCCCACCATTTCATTCCCTCCATCTGCCTCCAACAACTATTTTCTGTGATTTTGTTTCCTCATCTAGTGAGATTGAATCATCCTTCCTTGGGCCTTCCCTATTGCTTAGGCTCTTTTGGACTGTGGATTGTAACATAGTATCCAGTACTTTATGGCTAATGTTCACTTAAAAGTAAGTGCATACCATGCATGCCTTTTAGGTTTGGGTTATCTCAATCATGATAATGTATTCTAGTTGCATACATTTACATGCAAATTTAATGATATCTTTCTTTTTAATAGCTAAGAGTATTTATTATGTAAATGAACTACATTTTCTATTTGGATTCTTTAATTGAAAGATAGCTAGAATTGAAGAAGACCTCAGAAAATTAAAAAATCTTCCATGCTCGTGGATTGGCAGGATTAATATAGTTAAAATGGCCATCTTGCCAAAAGCAATTTACACATTCAACGTAATCCCCATCAAAATCCCAAATCAGGTCTTCATGGAGTTAGAAATATCAATTCTCAAATTCATCTGGAATAACAGAAAACCCAGGATAGCTAAAACTATTCTCAGTAGTAAAAGAACTTCTGGGGGAATCAGTATCCCAGACCTCAAGCAATACTACAGAGCAATAGGGTTAAGAAATGCATGGTATTGGTACAGTGACAGGCAAGTGAACCAATGGAATAGGATTGAACACCCAGAAATGAACTCACACACCTATGGTCACTTGATCTTCAACAAAGGAGCTAAAACCATCCACTGGAAAAAAGATAGCTTTTTTAACAAATAATGGGGTTCAACTGGAGGTCAGCATGCAGAAGGATGTGAATTGATCCATTCTTATCTCCTCGTACTAAGCTCAACTCCAAGTGGATCAAGGACCTCCACATAAAACCAGACACACTGAAACTAATAGAAAAGAAACAGGGGAAGGCCCATGAGGACATGGGCACAGGGGAAAATTTCCTGAACAGAGCATCAATAGCTTATGCTCTAAGAACAAGAATTGACAAATGGGACCTCATAACATTACAAAGTTTCTGTAAGGCAAAGAACACCATCAAAAGGACAAAACAGCAACCAACAAATTGGGAGAAGATCACCAACCCTACATCCGACAGAGGGCTAATATCCAATATAAACAAAGAACTCAAGAAGTTAGACCCCAGAGAACCAAACAACCTTATTAAAAAATGGGATACAGAGCTAAACAAAGAATTTTCAGCAGAAGAAATTCAGATGAGAAGCATCTTAAGAAATTCTCAACATCATTAGTCATTAGGGAAATACAAATCAAAACAACCCTGAGATTTCACCTCACACCAGTCAGAATGACTAAGTTTAAAAACTCAGGAGACAGCAGGTGTTGGCAAGGATGCAGAGAAAGAGAAATACTCCTCCACTGCTGGTGGGATTGTAAGATGGTGCAACCACTCTAGAAATCAGTCTGGCAGTTCCTCAGAAAACTGGGCAAGACACTTCTGGAGGATCCTTCTATACCACTCCTGGGCATATACCCAGAAGATTCCCCGGCATGCAATAATGACACATGCTCCACTATGTTCATAGAAGCCTTATTTATAACAGCCAGAAGCTGGAAAGAACCCAGATGTTCCTCAATGGAGGAATGAATACAGAAATGTAGTATATTTACACAATGGAGTACTACTCAGCAATTAAAAACAATGTATTCATGAAATTTTTAGGCAAATGGTTGGAATTGGAAAATATCATCCTAAGTGAGGTAACCCAATCACAAAAGAATACACATGGAATGCAGTCACTGATAAGTGGATATTAATTATCCCAGAAGCTCTGAATACTCAAGACACAATTAGCATATCAAATGATTTCCATGAAGAAGGAAAGAGAGGGCCCTGGTTATTTGATTTGCATTTCATTGATCATTGTCAATGTTCAACATTTCTTTAAGTGTTTCTCAGTCATTAGAGATTGCTCTGTTGAGAATTATCTGTAGGATTCTCTATTCCAGGTTTTAATTGGGTTATTTGGCTTATTGGTGCTGAAATTCTTGAGTTCTTTATATATTTTGGATATTTGCCCTTTGTCAGATGAATTATTCATGAAGGTCTTTTCCCATTCTATAGGCGGCAGTTTTGTCTTATTGATGGTGCACTTGGCCTTGCAAAAGCTTTTGAGTACCATAAAGTTCTATTTATTATTTGTTGCTCTATGTGTCTGAGTTATTGGTATTCTGTTCAGCAAATTTTCTCCTCTGTCAATGTGTTCAAGGCTGTTGTTCAATTTCTCTTCTATTAGAATTAGTAAGTCAGATTTTACACTGGGGTCTTTTATACACTTAGACTTGAATTTTGATCAGGGTGATAAATATGGATCTATTAACATTCATCTTGCAGACATCCAATAATAACAATACCAATTGTTAAATATGTTTTCTTTTTATACATTTTACTGTTTGGGCTTCTTTGTCAAATATCAAGTGTTCATATGCCACAGTGGCCCAGTAAAAGTCTGAAAAAAATGATATTTTACAGACAGGGGCAAAAGAAAAAATGTTTCCTGGGAATAATGGACCTCCCCATATATTTAGAAGCAGATAAATCTCACTTGGCAATTTCTTAAACTCTCCTATTTCCTTATAGCTGAGACATGGCCTAAGCAAGCAAATATAGATATATTAGAGTCTATCTTATAACAAAAAATTCTGCTTCTCTTCAACCATTTATGTTATTATGGTAGAAAAGTCATTCCAGAAATTCCAGTCACAGGTTCTAGTCATTACCTTTCAGGACAGATGGTTTCCAAACAATAGCCCAGACTAAGGGTATTTACGTCTAAAAAAAATCTTAGGAGGTCCCTGCCATAAAGATGAGTATTGGACAAGGTAGAAAGAATTTACATTTGAGTTGGTCCCATAGCTAGCCACCTTCCCCCACAAGTTAATATAGTTCTGCCTTTAACTCTTGATTTTGCTTACAGACAGGCTATTTCAGGCCCACCTGAATAGCAAGGAATATTTGTGAGGAACTACCTTTTGTTGCAGGCCTTACACAGGGAGATCTTGACAAAAGCAGCCTTTCTTGGCTTATCCAGGTGTGATTAAGGATACAGTTAATACTTATACTCAGGAAGACTCAATTGAGAGGTAGACAGAGAGACAGTAGATACTTTTGATTTACAGAGAGGCAATAGATTCTCTCTACTTAGAGAGAGACTCAGAAGAGAAATAAGTTAGTTAATTCATCAAAGTGCAGCCAGTTAGCTTTACCAGGCTGGAGGCTAGAGACTGCTACCAGAGCTATTCATTAGAACTGACCACCCAGAGCCCATATAGGCCCTGGGCTCGGGGCCTATGATGGCCACAAGCATGGCACAGAGAAGAATGCAACTGGCAGACGAGGCAAAAGGACTCTTGAAAGACAACACGAGCCAGACATCTTCCCAAGCTCTACAATGTCGCCATTTTTGCCAGGAGGCTAGGCACGAGAACCATCCTTCTTCAGCTCTCGAGCCAGTGCGACATCGAGACCAAGATAAAGAAGCAGTTTAGCCACATGGGCCCTAGACTTTGGGTAAACACCCTGCATTGCCCGAGAAAGCCTAGCTAGCCTTTTACAGATGTACATAATGCTTAACTCGAGATGTTAACTTGACTGGACTTTGAGAGATACCTGAGAAATACACTCAGATTTTAAACCACCTCTGTGGTCACGTCAGTTTGTCATGTTTCCACTGGACCTGTGTCATCCTGGACCAAGGAACTCTGGTTACACCGCAGCAGACCCCAATGGTCGGTAACATTCATAGGGACGCACGTTCATTTCTGGGACTTTAATTCTAGTCCATTGATGAACCTGTCTGATTTCAGAAGAGTCTGATGAAATTGTTTTACTATTCTTCTGAATCATAGCTTGAAATCATGGATGGTGTTAGCTCCAGAGGTTTTTCTACTGTTGTTTTATTGTACATTAACTGTACTTTTAGTGATAGTTGAAGGTATTTTTGGTTTTTGGTTTTCTCATATGAAATTGAGAATTATTCTTTGAAGATCTGTTACAAAATGCGTTAGAATTTTGATGGGTATTGCACTAAATCTCTAGATTGTTGTTGGTAAAATGGCCATTTTCACAGTGTTAATCCTGCCATTCCATGAGCATTGCATATCTGTCCATCTTCTGATATCTTCCTCCATTTCTTCCTTCAGAGACTTGAAGTTCTTCTCATATAGTATTTTCCATGCATGATTTGAGTTACACCAAGGTATTTTATATTAGTTGTGGTTATTTTGAAGGGTGTTATTTTCTTAATTTCTTTTACAGCCCAATTATTGTTTGTATAAGGAGGGCTACTGATACTTTGAGTTGATTTTGAATCCAGCCACTTTGCTGAAGGTGTTTATCAGATATAGGAGTTTTCTTGTAGAATATTTGGAGACACTCATGTATACTATCATATCATCTGCCAATAGGGATACTTTAGCTTCTTCCTTCCCAATTTCTCTCCCCTTGATCTCTTTTACTTTTCTTATTGCTAGTTCTATGTTGAATAGATAGAGAGAGGGTGGGCAACCTTGTCTTGTCCATAATGCTAGTGGAATTGCTTTAAGGTTCTATACATTTAATGTGATTGGTAAAGGCCATTGGTTTGCTGCATATTGCATTTATCATGTTTATGTATGTGTCTTATATCATTGATCTTTCTAAGACTTTCCTCATTTGTGCCTATAACTTGAATGTTTCATTTATTTTGTGGTGCCTACACACAAAATAGTTTCTAGGCATGCTGTCTAACAACTGAGCTACATCTCAACACCAGCAACCCAGTTTCTCCTGATAATACTTTGTCTCACTCTCAGGTGCTCAGTAAGAATGATTACTTTTTCTAAGTGTATTTGGAAGAGGTGACATTTTCTTAGTCTGATCAAAAGAGCTGTTAATTTTTTGGTAAGACACTGAACATACTGTCAAGTAAGCATGGGGGGGATCATGAATATTTTGGAATCAGGAAGTATACCATGCAGAATCTAAAATTGTTTTCTACTTCTTTTAAGAGAGATACTATTGTTGATACTTTTGTTTAATTCACAATGACTGGGATTGGCTAACCCACAAAGAAAGATATAGAATAGATAGAATGCAGCTCCCACAGTTCTATTGGGAGCTATTTCACATGGGAAACCCAAAGCTCAGCTGTTACAACTTTACTCTTTTCCTGGAATTAAGAAAGTTCACTTCTCCATTTGATAGTGCCACTTTCTAACAAGTTCAAGTTTAGAACTGACTTCTCTAGATGACATTTTAACTATGGGTCTCTAGGGAGATGAGCTGATGACATCTCTTCCTTATAACTACTTCTTAAGGCCTCAGTCTACAAGGATGATTGTCAAAGGCCCAGCTGGGTGAGTATTTCCTTTTCTCTTCATTATAGTGAGCACTGTAAGTAGGTGGTAGAAGGAAGCAGAATTTTCTGTAATAAATGTTTACAGAAGTCTCTGCTTTGAATTTTACTTTTGAGCTACTCTGTATAACCAGCATTCAACTGATGCTTGTAGACATAAAGTATCAGTGTAATGGTTAATATAAGAACAGAGGTGTCGGTCTCCACCTATGATTTCAGGTTATATAAGTGATACTAGAACAGAACTATTCAGAAGAGGAGCAGGGCCTAGCCGATATAGAGAAAGAAAAGGATAATAGGGTGAAGGTGAATGGGTATTATATATCCAGTGAACATATAATGCAGTCCATCACATTTTAAAATCACCGTACGTCATATACATTTAAAAAGTTGCTGCAGATGCAGCATTTAGGGAGCACATCTGATATACAATTCTGCTGGGTGCGTACTCTAATAATACTAACAGTATGGTTCTACATAGGTAACGCCAAATGTGTTAGCTTTCCATCCTGTAACAAAACACTGAAGTACCTTAGTGGGTGATAGACCAAAAAAAAACAAAAGAAAACAAAATAAAACAGACTTATTGGTGTGCAAGATTACCTTCACAGTATTAAGTTATGGAAAGTTATATTTTGTATTTTCTCATTTTACTTCTTTTCTCATGTTAACTTACTGTATGCATTTAGTAATATGAAAAGTAAGCTAGGAATATTCAATTAATATTAACTAATTTAGTGTTTATCAGTAATTTTCTTCTTCATTAAGTTTGCATATCTTTATGAATTCTTAAGAATGTTTTAACTCATAGCATAGGAATACATGAGTTACAGTTAACATTATATAATAATGGTTTTTTAACATTAGAGAGATTTGTTTATTCTACCACAATGATTTCTTTTTTTTTGGATTGTTTTCATACAAATGCTTTTTTACTTTGTTTACATATAAACACACTTGTTTACACTTTATTCTGTTATATGGGATATGACTCAATCTTACTAAGAAATTTCTCAAGTCCTACATCTAATGCTTACAGGTAAGCATTAGAATTGATTATATAATCATATAGATTCTGTGCAATCCATATCTTATATGTATAAGTTTTGTACATATCACAAGCACATGTTTAATACAAAGGTGCAATACTCTTCATGGAATTTTCACAAGAAGTGTTAGGAACAGGTATCTCTGTCTATGTATGAAGAACAATTTTTGATCACTAGGCTCATTGAGTGATTCAGATTCAGTCCACATTTAGTATTGAACTACAGAGATGATCACTAAAAATGTAGTTTTAGCATAAATGAAACCCCAAAATAATACCAGGTATTTTGGCAAGTAGTTTACAATTTTATAAAAATTGCTCTTAATTGTACATTATTATGCTCCATATAAATATATAAACATCCCAGTACTTCTTTTCAGCACAGAAAGCTTCAGCTTCAAACATTATTTGCAATTATTTAGCTTATATCCAATCATTTAGCTTGGTAATGTAATTTTCTCACCATTAGTAGCAAATGTGGCCAAGGTTACATGGTGCTATGCTCTGGACCACAAATATAAATTGAGTCACACTGCTTCTGTATCTATCACTCAGCAAGAGCCTTTACATTAACATTTGATCATTTCCCTTGGGCACATTTCCCTTGGGCCACCAAGGGAATGTACTGAATGTTTATGTTTGAGAGACTAGCAACTCAGTATCCCAGTTCCTATTTCAAGTGACTTTACACACATTCTTCATTATCTCTTTGGAATCGTTTCTTCTTTTTCAGAAGCAAAATAAATCTGGGAAATGTTAATATTTTCTTCTAGAAGGTCACCCATATTTTACCAACATTTTTATAGTTCAACATAAGTTTACTACTCAAATAAAATTAGTTATATTTGTTTCACTATATTTAAAAATGTTACTCTACAAATCTCCAAGCACACTATTATCATGTCTTTCTTGTTCTGAAGATGTAAGAACTCACTCATCAGCAGCCACCTCCTTTTCGGCAGTAGGATAGACTAGACAAAAAATGTCATGGGAATTTTAAATTTCTCTGATGCTCACTATAGCATCTTTTGCAATTTCTAATAAATAGATCGTTTCGGTGTATTTCTAACATATCTAAAAATCTTATTGCTCTTATTTATTTTATTAGATCCATGTAAACTTATCCTTCATTAAAAAAAGGTAAATGTGATAGATTTGTGTTTCAATTAAATTCAGCTTTAATACTTCAAGTTTTCTAAAGTAAACCTTTTAACAGTGCTAATGAAATAATCTGGAGTTAGCAATTCATTAGAATTGAGAAAAATATTTCCAATTCTCAAATAGTATAAAATTATTTAAAGTTAAAATCCTCTAGGTTTCCTCCAATACTTACAAATACTATTACTCATTAAAATATTCATTCACAAAAAAAAGCCAAGTAAATTTAAGTTTAGGTGATGAAAATCACAAATCTATTTTTATTTCACTGCAATACCAGTTACTAATGTATACAGGAGATGGCAATGGAAAATGAAAGCCGGTGTGGTGTTATACAACAAGGATCCTAGATCTTTCAAGGCTAAAGCAGGAGGAATGTGGGTTTGATTGAAGTCAGTCTGAACTACAGGTTGAAATCTCTCTCCTTCTTTTGCTTTAACACACACACACACACACACACACACACACACACACGAAAATTAAACTGGAAATGAGATAATGTAGAATTATGAAATTGTTGATTTTTAAAAATAGAACAAAATTATACCAGTTAATGTCATTAAGTCACTGGCTACAAAGTATCAATACCACGAAAAGCAAATGATAGAAATTTGAGCTAGGCTTGCAACCATTACAGAACTTTTAGTTTCTTTTCAGTAAGACATTAAAATCTATACCAGTACAGTAAGAAAAGCATTTAATGAAGTCAATTAGAAACAGAAAACAGTCTCCATTTCAGTAAAACAGATGTTATTTCATGAACACATTTTATTTAAGTCTCAGAGCTTTTACTCGGTTCATGGAAAGAAATTCATTTTGGCGGCCTTGGTCCACACTATATCATTGCTCTATTCTTAATCTCAGTAGTCGAATAATGTCACAAAAAATAACCACACACACACACACACACACACACACACACACACACACTCACTCACACACAATTTTCTTTTTTATTTGATATTCTCTTTATTTACATTTTAAATATTATCCCCTTTCCCAGCCCCTCCCCCCAGAAACTCCTATCCCATCCCCCCATCTGCTTCTATGATGGTGTTTCAGCAACTACCAACCAACTTCCTACTTCCTACTCTCACATTCCCCTATGCTGGGACATGGATCCTTCACAGATCAAGGGCCTCTTCTCCCACTGATGTCCAACAACACCATCCTCTGCTACATATGCGGCTAGAGCTATGGGTCCCTCCATGTGTACTCCTTGGTTGGTGGTTTAGTCCCTGGGAAATCTGAGAGGATCTGGTTGGCTTATATAGTTCTTCCTAAGGGATTGTAAACCCCTTCAGCTCCTTCAGGTCTTTCTCTAAATTCTCCACTGGGGACCCCTGTGAACAGTCCTATGATTGGCTGAGAGCATCTGCCTCTGTATTTGTCAGGTTCTGGCAGACCCTCTCAGGAAACAGGTATATCAGACTCCTGTCAGGATGTACTTTTTGGCATTCACAATAGTGTCTGCATTTGGTGACTTTATATGGGATGGATTCCCAGGTGAGGCAGTCTCTGGATGGCCTTTCCTTCAGTCTTTGCTCCACATTTTCTCTCCGTATTTGCTCCCATGAATATTTTGTTCTCCATTCTAAGAAAGTTTGAAACACCCACACTTTGGTTGTCCTTCTTCTTGAGCTTCATTTGTTCTGTGAATCATATCTTGGGTATGGCAAGCTTTGAGGCTAATATCCACTTATCAGTGAGTCAATGCCAAGTATTTCTTTTGTGATTGGATTACCAGAATATTTTCATATCTTCCCAAACTCACACTTTCTAACTTATGAAATGCTGGGGATGATTGTTTTCACAGTATTTCCTGCAACATTTTTGCTGCTGCTGCTTTATCTCAGAGTACTGGCTCATAGTGTGAGACTAGAATATTCTGGTCAGTGGCACCTGCACTAAACTCAATTTTTACAGAATTCACACATTTAATTTATTTAAGAGGATCAAATAATATCAATGAATTAAAACCTTCTTAGTAAGTGGTCAGTATTAATTCCTACTGTCCTCCATTTTATAAAGATTGCATGGAACTAGCTTGGTTGACTAAGGTCTTCATCTAAGATTCCTGAAGACTTAGTCTTACTCCTGGCAGTGGACAGCACATAAACCAACATTGTGTATATTGTCACCTGAAAGTCACATACATTCTTCATGTTCTCTCTGCACTGTCATACAGACTTTAAGTCATTACTCACTACAAATGTTAAAACCTAAAGTGAAATTGAAAATTGTCATCTATTGTATTTGTATTCTTTAGATTACTAAATCTCCATATCTCAAAAAACAAATATCATCATAAATTCAAAAAGAAGATTGTTCTAAAATTAAATTCTGGGATAATGATAAGGTAAAGTAATTTCTTTTCATAACTACAGAGAAAACTTCACACGGTAGCATGTGTTAAGGTCTCTTTAATCATGTATGCGCACTGTTGAGTTTTTTTTTTTTTTGATTCTGAGTCCATTTCATAATGATGGCCTCTCCACTATGTTTATGAGTGTTTATGTTTATCACTTTGGATTTCAATACTTACACCTAATTATTACAATTTGAACTAATTGGAAAGAAGACAGCACTGCATTATTTTCAAATAAACAGAAAACTTTACTCAATGCATGCCTGTGTTAATAGCTCTGTATCCATGGTAGCTATGGACATTTCTGGTCCACTCTGACCTTCAGTGAACCCCAGAGAAAAATGCTACTGGATCACTCAGTACATGTGTCTTTTTCTATATATGATAAAAATTTACAGAGCAAAAAATATTAAATAGAAAGTTTGAAAAACTACCTTTGTGGAAAAACACTTAAATTGCTATATTTTACCATATATAATTATTTTATATTACTTATATTGCATGTATTTTAATAAATTATAGATGCACAGCTAAAATATTTGATACATATATGGTTTGTGCATTTGTAATTTGAAAATTTGAAAATGACTATGGTTCTTTCAATTAAGTATTATCCAGGAACTTTTACTTATTTAAGATATATTTATTTGAGTTTACATATATGAGTGTTTTTCTTGCATGTATGTCTGTGTTCCACTGTCATGCCATATGATACAGGGCAATACATACTCCAGAACTGGAGTTATAGATGGTCATGGGTCACCATGTCATCACTGGGAATCTAACCCAGACACATAGCAAGAGGTAAAAGTGCTCTTCACTACTAATCATGTAGCTTTACAAAAAACATAACTTCATTGTACAGCTACTCTAAATTTATGTTGATGATAAAAGTCGATGTGTAGCTCTCAAAATTGGGATGAATCCATCAATTTACTAGACTAAACTTTTTAGGAGCAAAAGAGATCATGTAATAATAAAATGTGTTATTTATCATTTTAGGTTCATGGTGCTATTTTAGGATGGTCTCTTCCACTATCTGTTGCATTATTTTTATACATACAAGCATACATGTGTCTATGTATGTGAAATAAATTGGTTACTACTTTTATCACAAGTTTTTAATAATGTAGACTTTTTCTACTTCTTTATCATGAAGCTGATTTTATAGTACTGAATAAAATCAATCCAATAAAAATTGTTCCTTTTAACCAGGCAAGTAACTTATATGAGCACCAAATGTAAGACTGTCGAGTAAAACTGTAAAGAGTGTCTGGGTGCTGATGAATGATAACACAGGGAACTTGTTTTCCACTACATGGAAAGGAATTCTTTTAAACAGAAATTCCCAAACAACATCACTATATGGTCATTTTCAACAAGTTCACGTTTGTCATAATGTATTGAATATAGTGTTTGTCTTAGCATTCCATATTTCTGTTGTTGGAAATGGAAGAGACTGGCATCCTTAGGGCTAAAGAGGCAGGTAAATATCGAAGAAGAGGGGAGGAAGATAAAGGAAGAAGCAGCAGGACAAAAGTGATCAAACAGGAAAATGGAAAATAGGTGGATTCTTAGGTAAGGGGGAGGGAGATAAATACAGAACAAAAAGATAGTTAGGGAACATAACAACATGGAGGACTGAAAAAGTCATAAGAAAGCATCCTGTTAATGATTTATCCACCAATCCTCCCCCAAAATGTAAAAACAAATTAGTGTTTTATTGATACCCCTGAATTAGTTCCTTAATCCTGAAATGGAATTCACAAATGGTTAAATTTGATGGGAACTAAACTAGAAACCATCTAGGCCCATTTTGTACTATACTTTTTATACAATTAATACAGTATGGAATGTACACTACTGGTATTATATTGTGTCCATATCTTTCATTCTAGATTCTGAGAATGTAAGATTTCATGAGAAATTAAACATAAAAAATATGAAAAGAGATAGACTGTTTGCTGATTTAAACTGTCATATTATCATGAATTGTGACTTGGATTCCATGAGAATTGTGCATTCAAAATATGGATAATTGCAAAATTGAGCATAGTAAAATTATACACTATGATGCATTTTAATCTGATTTTTGTGGAAGTCTTCTATGATCAGGTCACCATAGTTTTTCTTTGTTTATGCAAATGTGATTGATCTTCTATGTACATTACTACTGTTTAGTAGTTAAGTGTAAAATGAACCAGTTTAAAGCACTAGGATTGGAATTCTAAGGTATGATTCTCAGGTACAATACAGAAACACAAAGTGTGTATTCTGTGTAGATATGACTCTATATGCATTTATTGTCCATAAATTTCTCTCTATATAAGAGATACTTGGGTGATATATAGAAATGTAGGGTATAGCCAATATAAAACATCAAAAAAAGAAACATCTTATTCAAGAATTGTTAGAAAAGTGATTACATACTGGTAATTTGAATGGAATCATAAGTTTGACATATAATCTATTATTTTTTCAGATATATTAAAGATACTTCCACCATGTTTTTAAGATGAATACACTTTCAATTTATGTCTTCAATCAAGAATATCCTTTATTTCCAAACTGCACTTGGAGTTCTAGCGAATATGTTTCTACTGATTTTCTATATTTGCATAATCCTAGGTCACAGATCTAAGCCCATGGACTCTATCTCCTGTCAACTAAACTTCGTGCACATAATGATGTTCCTCACTGCAGGGGATATTTGGATTGCAGACTTATTTGAGTCATTGAACATTGATAATGACTTTAAATGTAAAGCAACTTTTTATATAAACAGAGTGATGAGAGGCCTCTCAATCTGCATTACCTGCCTCTTGAGCATATTCCAGGCTGTCACTATCAGTCCCAGTAACTCACTGTTGGCTAAATTTAAATTTACACTTAAAAAGTACATCATTTATGTTTTCATCTACTTTTGGTTGTTCAATTTGTCTTCAAGCAGTAACCACATCTTCTCAGCTGGTGCTTATATCAATGTGAGTGACAACAACCAGATCAAAGTCAGTAAATACTGCTCACAGTTTCCCATGAACAACATCATAGGGGATTGCTTTTAGCAGTGACAACTTTAAGAGATGTGTTTCTTGTAGGAGTCATGCTGAGCACAAGCACATACATGGTTATAATCTTGTTCAGACATCAGAGGCAATGCAAGCATCTTCATAGCATCAGGCACTTGAGAGCATCCCCTGAGAAAAAGGCCACCCAGACCATCTTGCTGATGGTGATTTTCTTTGTGGTCATGTACTGGGTGGACTTCATCATCTCATCCACCTCAATTCTACTAGGGAGGTATGACCCATTTATCCTGACTGTTCAGAAGTTTGTGATGAATGCCTATCCCACAATTACTCCTTTGGTACAAATCAGTTCTGATAACAGAATACTCAAATGCCAGCAGGTTTTTTTAAAGGGGGCAATTTTTATCTTCTTTTAAAAAAGATATTTATTTTATTTATGTCATTTTATTTTATAAGAGTTGGGCCAGCATGTTTGCATTACTGGTGCTCACAGAGGTCATAGGAGGTGACTGGATTCTGTGGAACTAGACTTAGTAATGCTTGTAAGGAGTTACTTTGGTCTAGCTTAAATTATTTATTAAAAAAAACGTATTTCTTTTAAACTGTCTGATAGTTCAAGTAGAAAACCAAGATTTTTTTCATGTGATTTCCAAAAAAGAGCGGTTTCATACATTCTTTTAACATTTCAGCTCCATTTTCTTTTTTTTTAATTTATTGATATATTTATTTACATTTCAAATGATTTCCCCTTTTCTGAACCCCCACTCCCCGAAAGTCCCATCAGTACCCTTCCCTCCCCCAGTTTTCCCACCCAACCCTTCCCACTTCCCTGTTCTGATTTTGCTCTATACTGCTTCACTGAGTCTTTCCAGAACAAGGGGCCACTCCTCAGTTCTTTTTGTACCTCATTTGATGTGTGAATTATGTTTTGGGTATTCCAGTTTTCTAGGTTAATAACCACTTATTAGTGAGTGCATACCATGATTCATCTTTTGAGTCTGGGTTACCTCACTTTGTATGATGTTCTCCAGCTCCATCCATTTGCCTAAGAATTTCATTAATTCATTGTTTCTAATGGCTGAATAGTACTCCATTGTGTATATATACCACATTTTTTGCATCCACTCTTCAGCTCCATTTTCAATCATATAATAAGCCTGCCCAGAGAGAGCAGGTCTCCAGTAGTGCTAATATACCAAAGATCACAGGTAAGACCACCATTGCTGCCCAAATACCATGCACAAGTGGAACCTGCCAAGAACCCACAGCAACCAGGAACCAGATAGCAACATGGAACAGAATCCTTCTGGTTTCCATCTGTGCCCAGGGCTGACTCTGTGCCACAGCTATCTGGACCCCAGTCCTGCCTCAAACTATACTACCACCCAGAGAGAGCAAGTCTCCCAGGAGTGCTAACACATCAAAGATCACAGGAGTACTGACATACCTAAGACCACAGGCTCTCAGACTGACAGGAGGGACAAGCTCCAGTCAGAGACAGCAAAAGGAGTTATGACTAGAGACAACCAGATGTCAAGAGGCAATCACAATAACATAAGCAATAAAACCCAAGGTAACTTGGAATCATCAGAACCAATTTCTTACAACTCTGAACACAACAATCCCTGGATGCCCCAACACACCTAAAAAGCAAGATTCAGATGTAAAATCACATCTCATAATGATGACAGAAGGCTTTAAGAAAGACGTAAATAACACCTTACAAATGCAAGAGAACACAGGAAAACATGTAAAAACCCTATAAGAAGAAACACATAAATCCCTTAAAGAATTATAGGAAAACACAACCAAAGGGGTGAAGGAATTGCACAAAACAATCCAGGCTTTAAAAATAAAAATAGAAATAATAAAGAAATCACAGAGGGAGACAAACCTGGGGATAAAAACCTGGAAAAGAGATCAGGGGTCATAGATGCAAGCATTAACAACAGAATACAAGAGATAGAAGAGAGACTCTCAAGTGCAGAAGATACTATAGAAAACATTGACACAACAGTCCAAGAAAATGGAAAATGCAAAAAGCACCTAACCCAAAACATCCAGAAAATCTAGGGTACATTGAGAAGACCAAACGTAAGGATAATTGGTATAGGAGAGAGCTCAGATTCCCAACTCAAAGGACCAGTAAATATCTTCAACAAAATTATAAAAGAAAACTTCCCTTACCTAAACAAAGAGATGACAATAAGCATGCAAAAGCCTACATAACTCCAAATAGATTTGATCAGAAAAGAAATTCCTCCCATGACATTATAATTAAAATAGAAAATACAAAACAAAGAAAGAATATTAAAAGCAGTAAGGGAAAAAGGTCAAGTAACATAAAAGGCAGACCTATAAGAATTACACCAGACTTTTCACCAGAGACACTAAAAGCCAGAAGATTCTCAGCCAATGTCATACAAAGACTAAGAGAACACAAATGCCAACCCAGGCCAATATATCCAGCAAAACTCTAAATTAACATAGATGGTAAAACCAAGATATTTCATGAAAAAAAATTAAAACAATTTATTTCAACAAATCCAGCACTATAAAGGTTAATAAATGTAAAACTCAAACACAATGAGGGTAGCTACTCCCAAGAAAAAGCAATAGATTAATATTATTTCAACCAACCCAAAAGAAGATAGCCACACAATTTAATTCCACTTCTAACAGCAAAAATTACAGAAGCAACAATCACTGATACTTAATATCTCTTAATATCAATAGACTCAATTCCCCAATTAAAATACATAGACTAACAAACCAGATATGTAAACAATACTCAGTATTTTGGTGCATACAGGAAATGCACCTCAATGACAAAGACAGACACTAAGCAGAGTAAAAGGCTGGAAAAAAATTTTTAGGCAAATGGTGCCAAGAAACAAGCTGTAGTAGCCATTCTAATATTGAGTAAAATCGACTTTCAACCAAAAGTTATGAAAAAAGATGAGGAAGGACATTTCATACTCATCAAAGGAAAAAACTACAAGATGAATTCTTAATTCTGGACATCTATGCCTCAAATGTAAGGGCACCCACCTTCTTAAAAGAAATGTTGCTAAAGCTCAAAGCACACAATGAACCTCACACAATAAAAGTGAGAGACCTCAAAACCCCACTCTCACTTATTAACAAATCACAAAAACACAAACTCAACACAGAAACAGTGGAACTAACAGAAGTTATGAACCAAATAAATTTAAGAGATATCTATAGAACATTCTATCATAAAACAAGAATATATACCTTTTCAGCACCACATGAGACCTTCTCCAAGACTGACTATATAATTGCTCACAAAACAAGCCTAAACAGATAAGAGGAAATTGAAATAATCCCATACATCTTATCAGATCACCACAGAGAAAAGATGGTGTTCAATAACAACAAAACAACAGAAAGCCCACATACATAGGGAAGTTGAACACCAATGGAAGAAATAAAGAAAGAAATTAAAGACTTTTTAAGAGTTTAATGAAAATGAAGGCACAACATGCCCAAACCTAAGGGACACACAAAAAAATCAGTAGTATGGGGAAAACCAATAGCTCTAAATGCCTCTAGAAAAGAAAAAAAAAGTGGGGAAAGCATACACTAGAAGTTTAATAGCACACCTAAAGTTCCAGAACAAGAACAATCAAATACACCCAAGCAAAGTAGACAGCAAGAAATAAACTCAGTGGTGAAATCAATAAGTAGAAACAAAGAAAACTATACAAAAAATCAACAAAACTAGGAACTGATTCTCTGAGGAAATCAACAGAATTAATAAACCCTTAGCCAGTAAACCAGAGGGCATTGAGACAGTATCCAAATTAGCAAAATCAAAAATGAAAAGGAAGGCATAACAACAAAAACAGGAAATTTAAAAAAAATCAACAGATTCTACTACAAAAGCCTATACTCAACAAAACTGAAAAACCTGGATGAACAGACAAATTTTCTAAATTTATATCAGCTACCAAAGTTAAATCAGGATCAGATAAACCATAAAAACAGTCCCATAACCCCTAAAGAAATACCAGCATTGATTTAATGTCTCCCAACCAAAAAAAAAAAAAAAAAAAAAAAAAACAAAACAAACAAAAAAAAAAAACAAAACAAAACAACAAAAAAAAAAAAACCCAGGATCAGATTGTTTTATTGCAGAATTCTATCAAATCTTCAAAGAAGGCCTAATTCCAATCCTTTCCAATTATTCCATGAAATAGAAACAGAAGGAACACTACCCAACTCGTTCTTTGAAGATATAATTTCACTGATATCAAAAGCACACAAAGACCCAACAAAGAAAGAGAACTTCAGAAAATTTCCATTATGAATATTGAGGCAAAAATACTCAATAAAAGTTTGCAAATCAAATCCAAGAAGACACACATGAAAATGATCCTTTACCGTGATCAAGTAGGCTTCATCACAGGGATGCAGGGATGGTTAAATATATGAAAATCCATCAACATAATCCAATATATAAACAAACTCAAAGAAAAAACACATAATCATATCATTAGATGCTGTGAAACATTTGACAAAATTCAACACCACTTGATGGTAAAAATCTTGGAATGATCAGGAATTCAAGGCCATAGCTAAACATAGTAAAGCAATATATAGCAAACCAGTAGCCAACATCAAACTAAATGGACAGAAACGTGAAGCAATCCCACTAAAACATGGGACTGGACAAGGCTGCTCACTCTCTTGCTACCTATTCAATATAGTGCTTGAAGTTCTAGCTAGAGCAATTAGACAACATAAGGAGGTTAAAGGGATGCAAATTGGAAAGAGAGAAGCAAAAATATCACCATTTGCAGGTGATATGTAGAATATTTAAGCGACCCCAAAAATTCCACCAGAGAACTCCTAAATGTGATAAATAATTTCAGAAAAGAGGCTGGATATAAAATTAACTCAAACAAATCAGTAGCCTTCCTGGATAACATAGCTGAGGAAAAAAATATGGAAACAACAACCTTCACAATAGTCACAAGTTATATAAAATACACTGGTGTGATTCTAACCAAATAACTGAAAGATCTATATGACAAGAACTTCAAGTCTCTGAATAAAGAAATTGAAGAACTCAGAAGATGGAAAAATTGTCAAAGCTCATGGATTTGCACAATTAATATAATGAAAATGACCATATTTATGAAAACAATCTACAGGTTCACTGCAATCCCCTTTAAAATTCTGACTCAATTCTTCATAGACTTAGAAAGAGTAATTTGCAAATTCATTTGGGAAACAAAAAACTCAAGACAGCAAAAACTATTCTTAGCAATAATAGAACTTCTGGGGGAATCACTGTCCCTCCCCTCAAGCTGTTTTACAGAGCAAAAGTAGTAAAAACTATAAGGTATTGGTACAGAGACAGACACGTAGATCAATGAAATATAATTGAAGACCCAGAAATGAACCCACACACGAATGGCTACTTGATCTTTGACAAAGGAACTAAAACCATCCAGTGGAAAAAAGACAGAATTTTCAACAAATGGTGCTGGTTCAACATGTAGAAGAATGAAAATTGATCCATTTTTGTCTCTGTGTACACAGCTCAAGTCCAAGTGGATCAAGGACCTCCACATAAAATCAGACACACTGAATCTAATAGAAGAGAAAGTGGGGAAGATTCTCCGACACATGGGCACAAGGGAAACATTCCTGAACATAACATCAATAGCTTACACTCTAAAATCAAGAATTGACAAGTGGGACCTCATAAAATGGTGAAGTTTCTGTAAGGCAAAGGGCACTGTCAATAGGACAAAACGCAATCAGCAGATTGAGAAAAGATTTTTATCAACCCTACATCCAACAGAGGGCTAATATCACAATATATACAAGGAACTCAAGAAATTAGATCCCATGGAACCAAATAACCCTATTAAAATGGGGTACAGCGTTAAACAAAGACTTCTTAACTGAGAAATTCTGGATGGCTGAGAAATACCTAAAGAAATGTTAAACATCCTTAATAATCAAGGAAATGCAAATCAAAAGAACCCTGAGATTCTACTTACACCAGTCAGAATGGCCAATAACAAAAACTCAGGGGACAGCAAATGCTGGAAAAGATATGGAAAAACAGGAACACCCCTTCATTGCTTGTGGGATTGCAAGATGGAAAAACCACCCTGGAAATCAGTTTGGCAGTTCCTCAGATAATTAGTCATAGTACTACTTGAGAACCCAGCTATACCACTCCTGGAAATATACCCAGAAGATGCTCCAGCATATAATAAGGACACATGCTGCACTATGTTCACAGCAGCTTTATTTATAATAGCCATAAGCTGGAAAGAACCCAGATATGCCTCAACAGAGGAATGGATACAGAAATGTACATTTACACAATGGAGTACTAGTCAGATATTAAAATCAATAAATTCACAAAATTCATAGGCAAATGGATGGAGCTAGAATATATTATCCTGAGTTAGGTAACCCAATAACAAAAGAACACACAGGATATGCACTTGCTGATAAGTAGATATTAACCCAAAAGCTCAGAATAGCCAAGATACAACTCACAGACCACAGCTCAAGGTGAAGGAAGAACAAAGTGAGGCTATTTTGATCCTTATTGGAAAGTGGATCAAAACACCCATGACTCACAGTCAACCAATAGAATGAGCATAGGTTCCCCAATGGAGTAGCTAGAGAGAGGACTCAAGAAACTGAAGAGGTTAGCAGCCCTGCAGGAGGAACAATAATATCTACCAACAAGTACCTCCAGAGCTCTCAGGGACTAAACCACCAACCAAAGAGTACACATAGAGGGACCCATGGCTCCAGCTACATATGCAGCAGAAGATGACCATTTCAGATATCAATGAGAGGAGAGGCCATTGGTCATGTGAAGGCTCAATTCCACAGAATAGGGAAATGCAAGTCAGGAAACTGGAGGGAGGGGGTTGAGCATGGGGAAGGGGGATGAGAAAGGGGGTTTTCAGAGAAGTAAAGTAGAAAGAGGACACCATTTGAAATGTAAATAAAGTAAGTATCTAATAATTTTAAAAAGGGAGGAAATGGGGTACAGAGGTAAACAAAGAATTCTCAACTGAGGAATACTGAATGGCTGAGAAGCACCTAAAGAAATGTTCAACATCCATAATCATCAGGAAAATGCAAATCAAAACAACCCTGAGATTCTACCTCACACCACTCAGAATTACAAAGATCAAAAACTCAGATAACAGCAGGTGCTGTCAAGGATGTGGATAAAGAGAAACACTCCTAAACTTTTGGTGGGATTGCAGTCAGGTACAACCACTCTTGAAATCAGTTTGGAGGTTCCTCAGAAAATTGAACATAGTATTACCTGAGGACCCAGCTATATTACTCCTAGGCATATACCCAAAAGATTCTCCAACATATAACAAGGACACATGCTCCACTATGTTCACAGCAGTCTTATTTATAATAGCCAGAAGCTGAAAAGAACCCAGATGTCCTTTAACAATGTAATGGATACAGAAGATGTGGTACATTTACACACTGGGGTACTACTCAAAATTTTAAAAAATGACTTCATGAAATTCTTAGGCAAATGGATGGAATTAGAAAATATCATCCTGAGTGAGGTAACCCAATCTCATTGAACACATATTGTATGCACTAACTGATAAGTGAATATTAACCTAAAAGCTCGGAATACCCAAACTACAATTCTCAGACCACATGAACCTAAAGAAGAAGGAAGACCAAAGGGTGGGTACTTTGATCCTTCTTAGAAGGAGGCTCAAAATACCCATTGGAGATATAAAGTGACAAAGTGTGGAGCAGAAACTGAAGGAAAGGCCATCCAGAGACTGCCCCACCTGGGGATCCTTCACATATACAGTTACCAAACCCAGACACTACAGTGGATACCAAGAAATGCTTGCTGACAGGAGCCTGATATACCTGTCTCCTGAGAGGCTCTACCAAAGCCTGACAAATACAGACGTGGATACTCTCAGCCAACCATTGGACTGAGCACAGTGCCCCCCAATGGAGAATTTAGAGAAAAGACAGATGGAGCTGAAGAGGTTTCCAGCTCCTTAAGAAGAACAACAATATGAACCAACAAGTGTCTCCAGAGCTCCTAGGGAATAAACCATCAACCAAAGAGTGCACATGGAGGGACACGTTGCTCCAGTCCCATATGTATCAGAGAATGGACTTGTGGTACACAAATGGGAGGTGAGGCCCTTGGTCCTGTGAAAGCTCAATGTCCCAGTGCAGAGGACTAATGGGACAGGGAACTGGAAGTGAGTTGTTGGGTGGAGGAACATCCTCACAGAAGCAGGGGAAGTGGGATGGGATGGGGGTTTGGGGAGGGGAAACAAGGAAAAGGGATAACATTTGAAATGTAAATTAAGAAAATACCCAATAAAATATGTTCAAAGTCCTCAGTGATCAGAGAAATGCAAATCAAAACAACCCTTATATTTCACATTACAAAATCAGAATGGCTAAGAACAAAACTCAGGTGAAGATTGTGTTCAAATTTTAATGGTGATTGTGTTGATCACCTTTGGTAAAATCAATTTACTATGTTATTCCTAGTAATCCGATCCATGTGCATAGGAGATCTTTCTTTTTTTATATATTCAATTAAGAATATGATCTTCATTTGCATTTCAAATGCTACAACCTTTCCCATTTTCCCCCCTTCCTAAAAATTTCCAACCCTTCCTCCCACCCTCTGCCTCCAAGTACATGCCCCTCCACCCAACCCACTCCCACCTCCCCACCTTTGATTTCCCTTTGTTGGGGCATCTATTGAGCCTTCACCAGACCAAGAACCACTCTTCCCACTGATGCCCTACATGGCATTCCTCGGCCACATTTTTCACTGGAAACATGTGTACCCCTTGGTTGATGGATTAGATCCTGGGAGTCCTGGGGGTGTCTGTGTAGCCTACATCGTTGTTCTTCCCATTAGACTGTAAACCCTTCAGCTCCTCCAGACCACCCTCCAACTCCTCCATTGGGGAGCCCACACCAAGTCCAATGGTTGGCTGCTAGCATATGCCTCTGTATGTGTAAGGCTCTGGCAGGGCCCCTCCAGAGACAACCATGACATGCTCCTTTTGGTATGCACTTCTTGTCATCCATAATAGTGTGGAGGTTTGGTAACTGTTTATACAATGAATCCCCAGGTAGGGCAGTCATTGTGTGGCCTTTTCTTCAGTCTCTGCTCCACACTTTGATAGGAGGTATTTCTAACATCTAATATCATCTCCAATTAGTTACTTCAAAGATTTAAACTTTTTGTCATATAAGTCTTTCAGTTCACAGCCTGCCCTGTTCCTTCCACTGTGGTAGACCCCTGACAGCAGCACAAAGGGCATTCAACCCTTGCCAGTCTGCCACAGGGAAGACCCCATCTCCTGATACATCCTGGAGAACCAGTCATATGCAGGACATTTGAGAAAAAGGGAATCCCAGGAGTACAGATACACATGTTTGAGGACAGAGAAGCAACAGTCAGAGACAGCAAGACCAGCAAATACCAGAAATAACTGGATGGCCAAAGGCAAATGCAAAATCATTACCAACATAAACCAAGGCAACATGGCACTATCAGAACCCAGTTCTCCCACAACAGCAAATCCTGGATAAACCACCACATCAGAAAAGCAAGACCTGGATTTAAAATTACATCTCATGATGCTGATAGAGGACTTCAAGAAGGAAAAAAATAACTCTCTTAAAGAAATGCATGAGAACATGGGTCAAAGGTAGAAGTCCTTAAAGAAGAAACACAAAAATTCCTTAAAGAAATACGGGGTAACATGTGTCAACAGGAAAAAAAGCCTTCTCTTAAAGAGGAAACATAAAATCCCTTAAAGGAACACAGGAGAACATGAGTCAACAAGTAGAAGCCCTTAAAGAGGAAACACAAAAATCCCTGAAAGAATTTCAGAAAAACACAAACAATTAAGTGAAGGAACTGAAGAAAACTATCCAAGATCTAAAAATTGAAGTAGAAACAATAAAGAAATTGCAAGGTGAGACACCCCTAGATACGGAAAACATTGGAAAGAATTAAGGAGTCATAGGTACAAGCATAAAGAACAGAATACAAGAGATAGAAAAAAGAATCTCAGATGCTGAAGAGTCCATAGAAAACATTGACTCAACAGTCAAAAAAATGCAAATGGCAAAAAGCTTGTAACCCAAAACATTCAGGAATTCCAAGACACAATGAAGAGACCAAACCTAACGATTATAGGTATAGAAGAGAGCGGGGTTTTACATCTTAAAGGCCCAGTAAATATCTCCAACAAAATTATAGAAGAAAACTTCCCTAACCTAAAGAAAGAGATGCCCATGAACATATAAGAAGCATATAGAACTTCAAACAGACTGGACCAGAGCAGAAATTCCTCCTGTCACATAATAATCAAAATACCAAATGCACTAAACAGAGAAAGAATATTAAAAACATTAAATGAAAAACATCAAGTAACATATAAAGGCAGACCTATCAGAATTACACCAGACTTCTCACCAGAAACTATGAAAGTTAGAAGATCCTGGGCATATGTTATATAGGCCTCAAGAGAATATAAATGTCAATCCAGACTACTATACCCAGCAAAACTCTCAATTACCATAGACAGAGAAAACAAGACATTCCATGACAAAAACAAATTTACACAATATCTTTCCACAAATCCAGCTCTACAGAGCATAGTGGGTAGAAAATACCAACACAAGGTGGGAAACCACACCCTATAAAAAGCAACAATGTAATCTTCTTTCAACAAACCCAAAAGAAGATATCAACTCAAACAGAATTTCACCTTTCACAAAGAAGTTAAGAGTAAGCAACAATCACTTTTCCTTAATATCTTTTAATATCAATGGTCTCAATTCCCCAATAAAAGGACATAGACTAACAGACTGGATAAATAAACAGGAACCAACATTCTGCTGTATGCAAGAAACCCATCTCAGTGATAAAGGCAATCACTACTTCAGAGTCAAAGTTTGGAAAACAATTTTCCAAGCAAATGATCCCAAGAAACAAGCTGGAGTGGCCATTCTTATATCGGATAAAACAGACTTTCAACCAAAAGTTGTCCAAAAATATAATGAGGGATACTTCATACTGGTCACAGGAAAAGGCTACCAAGATGAACTCTCAATTCTGAACATCTATGCTTCCAATGTAAGGGCACCCACATTAAAAAGAAAAAAACTTTACTAAAGCTCAAAGGACTTCTTGCACCCCACACAATAGTAGTAGGCGACTTCAAGACCCCACTCTCAATAATGGACAAATCATGGAAAGAGAGACACAGTGGAACTAACTGAAGTTATGGACCAAATGGATCTAACAGATATTTATAGAGCATTACATCCTAAAGCAAAAGAATATACTTTCTTCGCAGCACCTCATGGTTCCTTCTCAAAAATTGACCATATAACTGGTCACAAAGCAGGCCTCAGCAGATACAGTAATATTGAAATTATTCCATGCACCTTATCAGATAAATACAGCCTAAGGCTGGTCTTAAGTTCAAACAAAAACAATGGAAAACAAACATACATGTGGACTTTGAAAAATCTTCTTCCCAATGATAGCTTGGTCAAGAAAGAAATTAAAGAGTTTTCAAAATGTAATGAAAATGAAGACACATCAAACAAAATCTTATGGGACACAATGAAGCAGTGCTAAGAGAAAAACTCATAGCTCTGAGGAGTGTGCCTCCAAAAAGAAAATGGAGAGAGCTTACACTAACAGCTTGACAATGCACCTGAAAGCTCTAGAACAAAAAGGAGCAAATACACCCAAGAGGAGTAGATGGCAAGAAATAACCAACTTAGTGCCAAAATCAACCAAATAGAAACAAAAACAGCTATACAAAGAGTCAACAAAACCAGGAGCTTGTTCTTTGAAAATGTCAACAAGATAGATAAACCCTTAGCCAGATTAATGAGAGGGCACAGAGACAGTACCCAAATTAATAAAATCAGAAATGAAAAGGGAGACAAAACAACAGAAACTGTGGAAATTTAAAGAATCATCAGATCCTACTACAAGAGCTTATACCCAACAAAGTTTGAAAATCTAGAAGAAATAGACAACGTTCTAGATGAATACCAGGTGCCAACATTAAAACAGGATCAGATAAGCAATCTAAATAGTCCCATAAGTCCTGAGGAAATAGAAGCAGCTGTTAATAGGCTCCCATCAAAAAAAATGCTCATGACCAGATGGGATTAGTGGGGACTTTTATCAGATATTCAAAGAAGAGCTAATACCGATACTCTTCAAACTATTCCACAAAATAGAATCTTGAAGAACACTACCCAACTCATTCTATGAAGCCATAATAACACTTATACCTAAACGAAACAAAGACCAAACAAGGAAGGAGATGTTCAATTCAATCTCTCTCATGAACATTAATGCAAATCTACTCAACGAAATTCTGGCCAACCCAATCCAAGAATGCATCAAAACAATAATTCACCGAGATCAGATAGGCATCATCCTAGGGATGCAGAGATGGTTCAATATACAGAAACCCATCAATGTAATCTACTACATAAACAAACTCAAGAAAAAAACCACATGGTCATTTCATTAGATGCTGAAAAGACTTTTGACAAAATCCAGCATCCCTTCATAATAAAAGTTTTGGAGAGATTGGGAGTCCAAGGCGCATACCTAAACACAGTGAAAGAAATATACTGCAAACCAGTAGTCAACATCAAACTAACTGGAGAGAATCTTGAAGCAATCCCACTGAAATCAGGAACCAGACAAGGCTGCCCACTCTCTCCCTATAGTACTTGAAGTTCTAGCCAGAAAAATCAGACAACAAAAGGAGGTCACATGTATACAAATTGGACAGGAAGAAGTCAAAATATCACTCTTTCCAAATGATATGATCATATATTTAAGCGACTCCAAAACTTCCACCAGAGAACCCCTAAACCTGATAAAAAAAAAAAAAACAGCAAAGTGGCTGAATATAAAATTAACTCAAATAAATAAGTAACCTTCCTCTACTCAGAGGATAAACAATCTGAGAAAGAAATTAGGGAAATGACACCCTTCACAATAGCCACAAATATTATTACATACTTTGGCATAACTCTAATGAAGCAAGTGAAAGATCTGTGTGACAAGAACTTCAAGCATCTGAAGAAAGAAACTGAAGATCTCAGAAAATAGAAAGATATCCCATGCTCAAGGATTGGCAAGATTAATATAAAATTTAATGATAGCTATAGGTCTACTGTAATTTGCCTTTATTATATGTCCTTTATATACATAGTCTCTTTAAGAATTTGTCGTGAAGAAGTGTTAGATATTGTCAAAAGATTTCTCAGTACCTAATGAGATGTTTATGGTTTTTTCATTTTTCAGTTTATTAATATTTACCAAATGAGACTGACTCTTTTCATAAGAAAAGAACATGACTACAATAAAGCAGCTTGATTATAAGGTCAACATGATGAAAATTAAAGGCTCGAAAATAACAAATATGATTTCACCTAGAATCTTAAAAAGAATATCAGAGTTTGTCAATACATTGCATGTTAATACAAATGTTTGATGTATTCTATTTGTAGTCTTGAAACATATTTTTGGTTTTGTTTGTTTGTTTGTTTTTTATTGATATTTTTTATTTACATTTCAAATGGTTTCCCCTTTTCTGGGTCCCCACTCCCTGCAAGTCCCATAAGCCCTCTTCCGTCCCCCTGTTCTTCCATCCACCCCTTCCCACTCCCCTGTTCTGGAATTCCCCTATACTCTTGCACTGAATCTTTCCAGAACCAGGGGCCACTCCTCCATTCTTTTTGGACATCATTTAATTTGTGGATTATGTCCTGGGTATTCAAAGTTTCTAGGCTTATATCCACTTATCAGTGAGTGCATACCATGATTGATCTTTTGAGACTGGGTTAACTCACTTAGTATAATGTTCTCCAGCTCCATCCATTTGTCTAAGAATTTCATGAATTCATTGTTTCTAATGGCTGACTAGTACTCCATTGTGTAAATATACCACATTTTCTGTATCCATTCCTCCATTGAAGGACACCTAAGTTCTTTCCAGCTTCTGGCTACTACAAATAGGGCTGCTATAAACATAGTGGAGCATGTGTCCTTATTGCATGCTGAAGAATCCTCTGGATATATGCCCAGGAGTGGTATAACAGGGTCCTCAGGAAGTGTCATGCCCAGTTTTCTGAGCAACCACCAGACTGATTTCCAAAGTGGTTGCACCATCTTGCAATCCCACCAGCAGTGGAGGAGTGTTCCTCTTTCTCCACATCCTTGCCAATACCTGCTGTCTCCTGAATTTTTGACTTTAGCCATTCTGACTGCTGTGAGGTGAAATCTCAGGGCTGTTTTTATTTGCATTTCCCTAATGATTAATGATGTTGAACATTTCTTAAGGTGTTTCTCAGTTTTCTGAAGTTCTTCATGTGAAAATTCTTTGTTTAGCTCCGTACCCCACTTTTTAATGGGGTTATTTGGTTCTCTGAGTTCTACTTTCTTGAGTTCTTTGTATATATTAGATATTAGCCATCTGTCGGATTTAGGGTTGGTGAAGATCCTTTCCTAGTCTGTTGGTTGACGTTTTGTCCTTTTGATGGTGTCCTTTGCCTTACACAAACTTTGTAGTTTTATGAGGTCCCATTTGTCAATTCTTGATCTTAGAGCATAAGCTATTGGTGTTCTATTCAGGAACATTTCCCCTGTGCCCATGTCCTCCAGGGTCTTCCCCAGTTTCTTTTCGATTAGTTTCAGTGTGTCAGGTTTTATGTGGAGGTCTTTGACCCATTTGGAGTTGAGCTTGGAACAAGGAGATAAGAATGGATCGATTCGCATTCTTCTGCATGCTGACCTCCAATTGAACCAGCACCATTTGGTGAAAAGACTATCTTTTTTCCACTGGATGCTTTCAGCTCCTTTGTCAAAGATCAAGTGACCATAGTTGTGTTGGTTTATTTCTGGGTCTTCAATCCTATTCCATTGATCTGCTTGCCTGATATTGTACCAATACCATGCAGTTTTTATCACTATTGCTCTGTAGTAGAGTTTAAAGTCTGGGTTACTGAATCCCCCTGAATTTCTTTTACTGTTGAGAATAGTTTTAGCTATCCTGGGTTTTTTGTTATTCCAGATGAATTTGAGCATTGCTCTTTCTAGCTCTATGAAGAACTGGGTTGGGATTTTTATGGGGATAGCACTGAATCTGTAGATTGCCTTTGGCAAGATGGCCATTTTAACTATATTAATCCTGCCGATCCATGAGCATGGAAGATTTTTTCCATTTTCTCAGATCTTCTTTGATTTCCTTCTTCAGAGATCTGAAGTTCTTGTCATATAGGTTTTTCACTTGTTTGTTTAGAGTCACCCCAAGATACTTTATGCTGTTTGTAGCTTCTGTGAAGGGGGTCATTTCCCTAATTTCTTTCTCAGTCTGCTTATCCTTTGAATATATAAAGGCTACTGATTTGCTTACGTTGATTTTGTAGCCAGCCACTTTGCTGAAGTTGTTTATCAGCCGTAGGAGTCTCTAGTAGAGTTTTTAGGGTCACTTAAGTATATGATCATATCATCTGCAAATAGTGATAGTTGGACTTCTTCCTTTCCAATTAGTTTCCCTTTAACTTCCTTATGTTGTCTAATTGCTCTAGCTAGGACTTCAAGAACTATATTGAAAAGCTATGGAGAGAGGGGGCAGCCTTGTCTAGTCCTTGATTTTAGTGGGATTGCTTCGTTTCTCTCCATTTAGTTTGATGTTGGCTACTGGTTTACTGTATATTGCTTTTACTATATTTAGATATGGGCCTTGAATTCCTGTCCTTTCCAAGACTTTTAGCATGAAAGGATGCTGAATTTTGTCAAATGCTTTTTCAGCATCTAATGAAATGATCGCGTGGTTTTTTCTTTGAATTTGTTTATGTAGTGGATAGCATTTATGGATTTCCTTATATTGAACCATCCCTGCATCCCTGGGATGAAGCCTACTTGATCATGGTAGATGGTCGTTTTTATGTGTTCTTGGACTCGGTGGGCAGAATTTTATTTAGTATTTTTGCATTGATATTCATAAGGGAAATTGGCCTGAAATTCTCTTTCTTAGTTGGATCTTTGTGTGGTTTTGGTATCAGTGTAATAGTGGCTTCGAAGAAGGAGTTGGGTAGTGTTCCTTCTGTTTCTATTTGGTGGAAAAGTTTGAAGAGTATTGGTGTTAAGTCTTCTTTGAAGGTCTGAAAGAATTCTGCACTGAAACCATCTGGTCCTGTGCTTTTTTTGGTCAGAAGCCTATCTATAACCCCTTCTATTTCTTTAGGGGGTTATGGGTCTGTTTAGATGATCTATTTGATCCTGGTTTAATTTTGGTATTTGGTATCTGTCTAAGAAATTGTCCATTTGCTCCAGATTCTCCAGTTGTGTTGAGTACAGGTTTTTGTAGTAGGATCTGATGATTTTTTTGAATTTCCTTGGTTTCTGTTGTACTATCTCCCTTTTCATTTCTAATTTTGTTAATTTGGATATTTCTCTGTGCCCTTTGGTTAGTCTGGCTAAGGGTTTATCTATCTTGTTGATTTTTCCAAAGAACCAGCTTTTGGTCTTGTTGATTCTTTGTATGGTTCTCTTGGTTTCTACTTGATTGATTTCAGCCCTGAGTTCAATGATTTCCTGTCTTCTTCTCCGCCTGTGTGAATTAGCTTCTTCTTGTTCCAGGGCTTTCAGTTGTTCCGTTAATCTTCTAGTGTATACTCTCTTGAATTTCTTTTTGGAGGCACTCAAAGCTATGAGTTTTCCTCTTATCACTGCTTTCATTGTGTCCCATAGATTTGTGTATGTTGTGCCTTCATTTTCATTAAATTCTAAGAAATCTTTGATTTCTTTCTTTATTTCTTCCTTGACCAAGGTATCATTGAGTAGAGTATTGTTCAGTTTCCATGTGTATGTGGGCTTTCTGCTGTTTTTACTGTTACTAAAGACCACGTTTACTCCATAGTGATCTGATAGGAGGCATGGGATTATTTCAATCTTCTTATATTTGTTGAGGTCTGTCTTGTGACCAACTATATGATCTATTTTGTAGAAGGTACCATGAGGTGCTGAGAAAAAGGTATTTTCTTTTGCTTTGGGATGAAAAGTTCTCTATATATATCTGTTAACTCCAGTTGGTTCAAAGCTTCAGTTAGTTTCATTGTCTGCCTGTTTAGTTTCTGTTTTTTACTGTTTTTCTTTCATTTTGTTTATATGGTAGATTTATCTACTGATTTTTGTATGTTAAACTATCCCTGCATCTCTGGAATGAAAACTACTATATCATGGTGGATGATTTTTTTTATGTAATCTTCTATTTTGAAAGTATTTGGGGGTATTTTGGGGTCCATGTTCATGCAAGAGATTTGTCAGAAATTTTCTTTGTTGAAACTTTGTATTACTTAAATACTAGGGAGACTGCCTTAGTGCAATGAATTAAGTAATATTTCTGCATATTTGAATTTTGTCGAATAATTTGAGGAGTATTAGTGTTAACTCACCTTTGAAAGTCTGGTCAAATTTAAGACTATCTTTTCCTTGAAGAGGAGTATTTCAATGACTGGTTCAAATTTCAGGGGTTATAGATCTATTCAAATTGTTTAGCTTATCTTGTTTTAACTTTGGTAGGCACTATCTATTGAACAGTTGTTGGTTTCTTTTACATTTGCAATTTTGTAAACTACAGGTTTTTAAAGTATGACCTAATGATTCCTTTTGATTTCCTTAGTGTCTTTTGTTATGTGCCATTTCATTTCTAATTTAACTACTCTGGATATTCTCTATGTGTCTTTTAGTTAGGTTGGATGAGGATTTTTATAATATGTTAATTTTCTTGAAGAACCAAATTTGCTAGTTCATTTATTCTTTGTATTTTTCTCTTTGTTTCTATTTGATTGTTTTCAGATCTTGGGTTGCCTTCTGTTCTCACTCCTCTTTGATGTGCTTGCTTCTTTTTGATTGAAAGCTTTCAAGAGTGGTATTAAATTTGCTAGGAGATCTCTCCAATTGTTTTTTATTTATTTATCCATTCATTTATTTATTTATTCACTTTATGTTGTGATAGCAGCTCTCATGCCTCCTCTTCTCCAACTTCAACCTTACAAATCCTTCCTCCCCCCAATATCCTCTCCTCTTTTACTCAGATAAGGGAGAGCCTTCCTTGGGTACCATAGGACCCTGGGGTTGCCAGTTGCAGTTAGTCTAGCCTATCCTCTCCTATTGCATCCCAAACAGGCAGTGCAGTTTAGAGAAGGGATCCAATGGCAGGCACCAGTGTCAGAGTCAGGTTCCATTACAATTGTTAGGGGATTCACATGAAAACCAAGCTGCACTTTGGTTATAAATGGGTAAGGGGACAGGTTTCAACCCCTGTATCCTTGTTGGTTGCTCATCCAGTCTCAGTGATCCCCTATAAGCTCAACTAGTTGACCATGTAGCACATCATCTTGTAATGTCCCTGCTCCCTCTAGCTAGCTGAGTTCTATTTTCTACTGTTTCGCAAATCTCTACAAGTGCCTCCTGATGTTTAGCTATGGGTCTCTGTATCTGTTTCTGTCCAGTGCTGGATGAAGCCTGTTAGGAGTCTGTTATGCTAGACTCCCCATCTGCAAGCATAGCAGAGTACCATTCATATTGTCAGGAATTGGATCTCAAACATGGGATGTATCTCACGTTTGGCCAATAATTAGCTGGCTACTCCCTCAATCTTTGCTCCATCTTCATCCCTGCCAATCTTTCAGACAGAACTAAATTGAGATTGAATGTTTTGTGAGTAGTTTGATGGTCCCGTCTTATTACTAGATGTCTGCAGGGTTTCAGTAGGTGGCCAGTTCAGTTTTCATAACCACTTTTGTTGTGATCCTCAGCTAGAAACATTACCATAGACACCATGAAACTCTCTCTTGACCCAGGTCTCCAGCTACTCCCAAGATTTCCCCAATAGATTACCACTCTCACCCCAGTCCTCTCTTCACCCCTCTTCCTACATAAAATTCCCATTCCTGTCCATATCCTCATTGTATCTCCCACACACAATTCTCTCCCTCCATCCACCTCCAATGACTATTTTGTTTCCTCATCTGAGGGAGATTCACTCATCCCCATTTGGGCATCTTCTATTACATAGTATCTTTTGGTCTATGGATTATAACATGGTTATCCAGTCTTTATGGCTACTGTCCACTTAAAAGATAGAACCATGCATGCCTTTCTGGTTTGGGTTATCTCACTCATAGTGATATATTGTAGTTGCATACATTGGCATGAAAATTTCATGATATCCTTGTTTTTAGTAGCTGAATAGTATTCTACTGAGTAAATAACCTATATTTTCTTTATCCAATCTTTAATTGAAGGACATCAAGGTTATTTCTAGTTACTAGATATTATGAATAAAGATGCTATGAACATAGCTGAGCAAGTGTTCATATACAGAGTGGGGAATCTTTTGGGTTTATGACCAGAAGTTGTATAGTTGAGTCTTGAGGTAGAAATATTGTCAGTTGTTCTAAGAAACAACCAAAATGATCTCCAAAGTGGTTGTGCCAGTTTGTGCTCCCATCATCAATGGAGGAGTGTTCCCCTTGATCTACATCCTCACCAGCATGTGCTGTCTCTTGCAATTTTGATCTTAATAATTCTGAAAGGTGTAAGATGGAATCTTAAAGATGTTTTGATTTGCATTTCCCTGATCAGTATGGATGTTGAACATTTCTTTAAGTGTTTCTTGGTCATTGGAGATTCCTCTGTTGAGAATTATCTGGATAACTCCCTACCCTACTTTTTTAATTCATTTATTTGGCTGTTTGGTGTCTAAATTCTTGAGTTCTTTGTGTATTTTGGATATTAGTCCTTTGTCAGATGCATTGTTAGTGAAGAGCTTTTCCCATTTTATAGGAATATATTTTGTCTCTTGCAAAAGCTTTTCAGTACCATGAGGTTCAATTTATTATTTGTTGATATTAGTGCCTGAGAGAATGTTTTTCTGTTCAGGAATTTGTCTCCATTGTATATGTGTTCAAAAAAGTGGCTCATTTTCTTTTCTATTAGACTTAGTGTATTATATCTGATTGTAAATTAAGGTCTTTTATACACTTGGACTTGTGTTTTTTTCAGAGTGATAAATATGGATCTGTTGTCATTCTTCAGGCAGACATTCAGGGAACAAGTGTTGAAGATGTTTTCTTTTTTTACATTTTGTTGTTTGGGCTTCTTTGTCAAAAGTCAAGTGTCCATAGTTATGTGGGTTTATTTCTAGGACTTCAGTCCCATTACATTAATGAACTTGTCTGATTTCAAGCCAGTACTATGAGATTTGTTTAGTATTGCTCTGTAACATAGATTGAAATCGGAGTTGGTGACACTTCAAGAATTATCTTAATTTTAATGGACTTTAACTGTACATTTACTGATTGTTTTAGCTATCCTGGTTATTTTTGTTTTTCCATGTAAAATTGAGAATTCTTCTTTGAAGATATGTTACAAAATGTGTTGGAATTTTGATGGGAATTGCACTGAATCTGTAGATTATTTTTGGTAATAGGGCCATTTTCATTAAGCTAATCCTACCAATCCATGAGCATAGAAGATCTGTCCATCTTCTTATATCTTCTGCCATATCTTTCTTCAGAGACTTGAAGTTCTTCTCATGCAGAACTTTTACTTGCTTGGTTAGAGTTACCTACATTTATATTATTTATTATTTATTATTATTATTTTATATTATTGGTGGCTATTGTGAAGGGTGTTTTTTTTCCTTAATTACTTTCTCAGCCCAATTATTGATTGTATATGGAGGGCTATCATTATTTTTAGTTGACTTTGAATAGTCACATTTCTGAATGTGTTCATCAGGTTTAGAAGTTTTCTGGTAGAATTTTGGGGGTCTTTTATGTGTGCTATTACAACATCTGCCAATAGTGATAACAAGGCTTCTGCCTTTTAAATTTGTGTTCTCTTGATCTCCTTTAGTTGTCTTATTGCCATGGCTGGAACTTCAAGTACTATGTTGAATAGATACAGAGAGGGTGGGCAACCTTGTTGTCTCCTTGATTTTAGGGGAAATTGCTTTAGGGTTCTCTATGTTTAGTTTGATAGTGGCTATTGGTTTGGTCTATATTGCCTTTATTTTGTTTAGGTTTGCATCTTGTATCCTTTATATTTCCAAGACTTTCCCCACTTGCGCCCATAACTTGAAGGTTCAACTTGTTTCATGGTCCCCACATATAAAATGCTTTCTAGGCATGCTGCCTATCAACTGAGCTGCATCCCAACCCCAATAGCACAGTTTTTTTCTTATAATACATTGTCTCAATCCTATGTGCTCAGTAAGAATGATTACTTTTCCTAAAAGAAATTGGAGGAGGTGACATATTCTTAAATTTATCTAATGAGTTGTTAATTATTAAGTGAGTCACTAAAGACAGTGACAAATAATTATGTATGGAGGGGACCATGAATGTTTTGGAAGCAGGAAAGAAACCATGGGGAATCTGAAATTGTTTTCTACTTCTTTTAAGAGGGATATTATTGTTGTTAGTTTTGTCTTGTTCACAATGACTGGGATCAGTTAATTCATACAGACAGATATTGCCTGGAGAGAATAACTCATACATAGAAAACCCAGAGCTCAGCTGTTACTACTCTACTGTTTTCCTGGAATTAGGGATGCTCACTTTTCCAATTGAGAGTCTCAACCTCACGGTCAGAACTGCCTTGTCCAGATGACATGAAAACTATGGGCCTAAGGGAGATGAGATGATTACATTTCTACCTTATAACTACTTCTTAGGGCCTCATTCTACAAGGATGTTTGTCAAAGGCCCAGCTGGGTGAGTGTTTCCTTTACTCTTCATTATAGTGAGAGCTATAAGTTAGTGGTAGAAGGAAGCATTATTTTCTGTAATAAATGATTAGAGAATTCTCTGCTTAGAAGATTGCTTTTGAGCCACTCTGTATAACAAGCATACAACATATGCTTGTAGACATAAAGGTATTAGTGTAATGATTACTAGAACATAGATTTCTCTTAGTTCTCTGGTTATATAACTTACAATGGAATGGGACTATTCTGAAGAAGAACAAGGCCTGGTAGAAATAGATGAAATATTGATAGAGAGAAAGAGGAGACTAATAGGGTAAAGGTGGTCAATAGGTATTATATATTCAGGGAATATGTCATGCAATCCATCCCCTTTACAATGAATATACTTCATATACAAGTAAAACGTTGGAGAATGTCTCTTAAATACTTTTGTTCATGCACTATTTTGTTATGTGGGAAATTAGGTAAGCTGACTAAGAAATTTTTCAGGTCTTACATCTATGAAATTATATAGGTAAGCATTAGAATTAGTTATATAATCATATAGCTTCTAGGTATATCCATATCACAAACATGTTTAAGACAGTGGTACAATTATCTTTATGGCATTTTCATTAGAAGTGTTAGGAACAGGTATATTTATTTAGTTACCAAGTACAATTTTTGATCAATAGGCTCTTTGGTTAACTCTAGTTTCATCAACATTTAATGTTGAACTACAGAAATAATCACTAAAAGTACAGTTTTAGCATTTAATGAAAGCACAAATAATACAAGGGATTTGGGGCAAATATATTTATACTTATATAAAAACCATTCTTAATTTTCTATTATTTTACTCCATGTAAATGTATAAACATCCCAAGTATTGTCTGTCAGCACACATAGCTTCAGCTTCAAACATTATATGGAAGTTTATGTTTATTCACTTAGCTTGGTAATGTCATTTTCTGACCCTCAGTTGCAAAAGTGGCCAAGGTTACATGGATATATGCTATGGTCCACAAATATAAATTGATGCAGCACTGTTCCTGGATCTATCACTCAACAGCAGTTGTTTGCATTAACCTTTGATTGTTTCCATTGGACACATTTGCCTCCGGCCACCAGTACTGAACATTTATTTGTGGGATATTAACAACTCAGTACTCCAGTTCCTATTTCATATGACTTTTCACACATTACTCATTACCTTTTTTGATTCTTTTTTTCTTTTGTAGCAGAAAAATAAACCTGGGAAATGTTAACATTTTCTTCTAGAAAGTCACTCTTATTTCACCAACTTCTCTCATTTCTACTCAAATAAAATTAACTATATCTGTTTTTCTATATTTAAAGATGTTAATAATTTTCCAATGAACATTTTCATATCTTTCTCAAACTCACACTGTATGACTTGTGAAGCTCTAAGGATGATTGCTTCCCCAGTCTCTACAGTGACAATTCTATTGCTACTTTGTCATCTCATAGGACCTGTCTTGTAAGTATGAAACTGTAATATTCTTGTTACAGTTTCCTGTCCAAAACTCAATTTTCATATAATTCATCCATTTAATTTATTTAAGAGGATCAGGTAATATCTATAAACTAATGCCTTCTTAATAAGTGATCAGTATCTATTCCTACTGTCCTCCAATTTATAAAGATTGCATGGAACTAACTGGGGTGGATAAGGTCTTTATGTCCTGTGATTCCAGAAGACATATTCTTGTTGCCAACAGTGGAAAGTACATCAACTAACACCATGTCTCTTGTCACCTGGAAGTCACATACTCACTTCATGTTCTCTCTGAGTAGTCATGCAGGTTTTTGGTTACTACTCACTCCATATATTAAAACTTAAAGTAAAATTGATACTTGTCATCTACTTTATTAGTATGTTCCCTAGATTGCTAAATCTCTACATTGGAAAAAGTAAAGATCAACATAAATTCATAAAACAAGACTGCTGTAAAATCTAGTTCTGAGATAATGAAAAGGTAAAGTAGTTTCTGTGGAAGATACAGAGAAAACAACCCTTTGTCACTTTGGATGCAGGTCTATAGAGAATACTGTCTGCACACTGCATAGTATTTTGATTCTGAGTCCATTTCTTATACTCTCATACCCAGCGAACCAAAAGAAAGATGTCACTTGGTCAATTAGAAGATTTTTTTAATATGTGATTAACATTTACAGAGCAAGGGATAGGAAAAAGAAAGTTTAAAAATTATATACCATTGGGGAAAATCACTAAAATTACTATATTTTGGCCATATATCATTACCTTCTATATTACTTGCATTACATGATGAATTTTAATAAATTATAGATGTATAACTAATAAAAATTTTATACATATATAGTTTGTGCATTTGCAATTTTAAAATTCAAAAAGGGCAATGGTTCTTTCAATGTGGAGACCAAGTCTTGAATAAAGTATTATCCAGAAGCTTTTATTTAAGATATATTAATTTGATTTTACATATATGAGTGTTTGTATGTATGGCTGTGTACCACTGTCATGTCATATCATACGGGGCAATAAATACTCCAGATCTAGAGTTACAGATGGTCGTGATTCAACATGTCATTGCTGGAAATCTAACCAAGGCCCACTGAAAAGGTAAAAAGTGCTCTTAACTTCTAATCATGGAGCTTTAAAAAATCACAGAGCATCACTTTACATATTCTGTAAATGTATATTGATGAGAGACTTAGATATGTGGCTCTGAAAATTGGGAAGAATCCATTAATTTACTAGACTAAGATTTTTTTAGAAGCAAAAATCATGGAACTGTAAAATGTGTGATATATCAACATATATTCATGGGGATTTTATAGGATGGTCTCTTCCATTAACTGCTGAATTATTTTTATAATAAGCTTGTATCTGTCTACATATGTGAAATATTTGAGTGAACTTGAAAATATAATTGTGCACCACTTTTCCTACAAGCTCTGAATCAGGACAGGCATTTTCTACTTCTTTATCACAAAGCTAATATTATGGTACTGAATTAAATCAATCCAATAATAAACTGCCACAGGTAACCAGACCAAATAACTCACACAATCACCAAAGCTAAGACTGTTGAGCGGAACTGTAAAGAATGTCTGGTGGCTGGTGATGTATGATAGCACTGTGGCCTTGTGTCCAGTACATGGAAATGAATCTATTTTAAACAGAAATTCCAAACAGCATTACTATATGGTTATCTTCATGTTTGTCACAATGCATGCAAAATTGGGTTTGTCTTAGCATCCCATATTGTCTCTTGTTGGAGGCTCCCAGCTCAACATCTTCAGATGTGAATATGTAGCCTGTAGTAACTAGAGAAACCAGAAAAGCAAAATGGGAGAATTTTCAGGGTAGTGGTGAGAGTGGGAACAATGGAGAGAATTACAGGCTAAAAGTATCTGATCAGGAAAACGTAATAAACAGGGCTCCTTAGGGGTAATGAGGCAAGTAAATACAGAAGTGGGGAGGAAGGTAAAGGGGAGTAGCAACAGGACACAATTGATCAAAGAGGGAAATGGGGAAATGGGTGGGTTCTTAGGTAAGGGGGAGGGAGATAAACACAAACAATGGAGGGAGTTAGGGGAAATAGCAACATGGATGGCTGAAAAGGGCCATCCTGTTATTGATTTACCCAGCTATCCTCCCCAAAAAAGGTATAAAAATTGTGCTTTCTTGACACCTCAGAAATAGTTCCTTAATCATGAATTGGAGTTCACAAAGGGTTTAAATTGGATAGGAATGAAAATGAAAACCATCTAGGCCCATTTAGAACAACGAAACATAATTCATTGGATCTGGAAGATACACTAATGGTCCTCTACTATATCTATGTCTTTAATTCTAGACTCTGAAAATGTAAGATTTCATGCAAAACAAAACATTAAGAAAAGATGAATTAAGATAGAGCTTTTGATAATTAAAACTGTCATATTATCATGAATTATGACTGGGATTTCATTAGAGTTGTGAGTCAAAATATGAATAATTACAAAATAGAGCATAGTAATACAATGTGATTTGTTATCATCTGATTTTTTGAATATATTCTCTGATTTTCCTCCAGCTTACTGAACTTTGTGTTCATTTCTGCAAATGTGATTGATCTTTTATGTTCATTACTACTGTTTAGTAGTTAAGTGTAAAATGAGCCCATTTAAAGCAATAGGATTGGATTTCAAAGATATGATACTCAGATGCAATACAGAAACACAGATTGTAGATGTGACTCTAAATGCATTTATTGTCCATAATATTCTCTCTTATAGGAGATACTTGGAGGGTATACAGAAATGTAGGCTCTATCCAGTATGAAACATCAAACAAGTGGAAGATATAGGTTAGTAAAAATTAGTAGAGAAAATAGAATGACTATACAACCATACTGTAAAGCAACTCATAAGTTTGATATATAATCTATTTTTTCAGATATATGAAATAGACTTCCACTATGCTTTTAAGATGAATACACTTTCCATTTATGTCTTCAATCAAGAATGTCCTTTATTTCCAATCTGGACTAGGACTCCTAGCCAATATGTTTCTGCTGACTTTCTATATTTTCATAATCCTAGGTGACAAACATAAGCCCATGGACCTGATCTCCTCTCACCTGACCTTTGTTCACATAATGATGTTCCTCAGTGCAGGGGATATTTGGCTTACAAACATATTAGACTTACTGAGCATTGAGAATGGCTTCAAATGTAAGGCAACTTTTTACATAAGCAGGGTGATGAGAGGCCTCTCTATCTGCATCACCTGCCTCCTGAGTGTGGTCCAGGCTGTCACTATCAGTCCCAGTGCCTCACTGTTGGCAAAGTTTAAACATAAACTAAAAAAATACATCACCTATGCTTTTTTCTGTTTTTGGTCTTTAAGTTTATCCTTCGGCATTAACCAGCTCTTCTCTATTGGTGCTCATGCCAATGTGAGTGACACCAACCAGATGAAGGTCACTGAATACTGCTCACACTTTCCCATGAACAGCATTATCGGGGGATTGATGTTAACAGTGACAACTTTAAGAGATGTGCTTTTTGTAGGAGTCATGTTGACCACAAGCACATACATGCTGATTATCTTATTTAGACATCAGAGGCAATGCAAGCATCTTCATAGCATGAGACACCTGAGAGTGTCCCCTGAGAAGAAGGCCACACAGATTATCTTGTTGCTGGTGGTTTTCTTTGTGGTCATGTACTGGGTGGACTTCATCATCTCATCTACTTCAGTCCTATTGTGGAGGTATGACCCACTCATCCTGACTGTTCGGAAGTTTGTAATGAATGCCTATCCCACAATTACTCCTTTGGTACAAATAAGTTCTGATAACAGAATAATAAAAGCACTGAAAAACTTGTGGCAAAAATGCCACCAGACTTTTTTCAAGGTGATAATTTTTCCTTTTCTTTAAAAAAGATTCATTTTATTTTATTTTATTTTTTATTTTATTATTTTATTTTATTTTATAAGTATGAGTGTTAAGCCAGCATGATTATATTCCTGGTGCTCATGGAGGTAATAGGAGGTATTTGTAGTCCTTGGAAATGGACTTAGCAATACTTGTAAGAAACTATTTCGGTCTAGTCTCAATTATTTCTTTTTTAATGAAACAGATTCATTTTAAACTATTTAATAGTTCAAGTAGCAAAGCAAGATTTTTTTACATGATTTAAATAAAATTTGTGGTATCATACATTCTTTTAAGATTTCTGCTCCATTTTAATTCATATCATAAATGTTCTTCTGAAGCTGGGGTTACTTGAAAGAATTTCTTAGTTAAGGTGACTTTTTAAGTATTTCTTTTGAAAATGACTTAATTTAATACAAATCACCAAGAATGGTTTTAAGATACAATTGTAGTTTTAATTCTATTTCCTAATTCTTATTACTTTTATTCTCTCATACATTAGTTCCCATCTTCAGTTTCCCATCCCTCCTCTCTTTCCAATCTGTCCCTACCAACTTCTTCCTGTCCCAAATCCACTCCTTTTTTCCCTTAGAAGAAAAAGAGAAGGCCTCCCAAGGATATTAATTGAACATAGTATAGCAAGTTGGAGTAAGACTTGGTACAAACCCTCTTATTAAGGCAAGATGAGGCAACCCTCCAGGAGAAAAATAAATCCCCAAGCATAAGGAAAAGAATCAGAGACACACCACCACCACCACCACCACCACCCCCCCCCACAAATTCCACTGTTAAGAATCCCACAAGAACACCCAAACTGCACAAGTATCATGAATATGCAGAGGACCTAGCTCAGACCCATACAGGGTCCCTATTTGTTCCTTCAGTCTCTGTGATCCCTCGAGATCCCTGCTTGGTTGATTCTGTGAGGCATTTTTTTTTGCATTTTTTTATTTGATGTATTCTTTATTTACATTTCAAATGATTTCCCATTTTCTGGGTCCCCACTCCCCGAAAGTCCCATAAGCCCTCTTCCTTCCCCCTGTTCCTCCATCTACTCCTTCCCACTTCCCTGTTATGGTATTCCCCTATACTGTTGCATTGAGTCTTTCCAGAATGAGGGGCCACTCCTCTGTTCATTTAGGACATCATATAATATGTGAATTATTTCTTGGGTGTTCCACGTTTCTAGGTTAATAGCCACTTATCAGTGAGTGCATACCATGTTTGATCTTTTGAGACTTGGTTATCTCACTTAGTATGATGTTCTCCAGCTCCATCCATTTGTCTATGAATTTGATGAATTCATTGTTTCTAATGGCTGAATAGTACTCCACTGTGTAAATATACCACATTTTCTGTATCCATTCCTCCGTTGTTGGACACCTGGGCTCTTTGCAGGTCTGGTTACTACAAATAGGGCTGCTATGAACATAGTGGAGCATGGGTCCTTATTACATGCTGGGGAATCCTCTGGGTATATGCCCAGGAGTGGTATAGCAGGGTCCTCCGGAAGTACCATGCCCAGTTTTCTGAGGAACATCCAGACTGATTTCCAAAGTGGTTGCACCATCTTACAATCCCACCAGCAGTGGAGGAGTGTTCATCTTTCTCCACATCTCGCCAGCACCCACTGTCTCCTGAGTTTTTGAGCTTAGCCATCATTCTGACTGGTATGAGGTGAAATCCCAGGGTTGTTTTGATTTGCATTTCCCTAATGATTAATGATGTTGAACATTTCTTAAGGTGTTTCTCAGCCCTCCGAAGTTCTTCATGTGAAAATTCTTTGTTTAGCTCGGGACCCCACTTTTTAATGGGGTTATTTGGTTCTCTGGGTTCTACCTTCTTGAGTTCTTTGTATATATTAGATATTAGCCCTCTGTCAGATTTAGGGTTGGTGAAGATCCTTTCCCAATCTGTTGGTTGACGTTTTGTCCTTTTGACAGTGTCCTTTGCCCTACAGAGAATTTGTAGTTTTATGAGGTCCCGTATGTCAATTCTTGATCTTAGAGCATTGGCTATTGGTGTTCTATTCAGGAACTTTTCCCCTGTTCCCATGTCCTCAAGGGTCTTCCCCAGTTGCTTTTCGATTAGTTTCTGTGTGTCAGGTTTTATGTGGAGGGCCTTTATCCATTTGGAGTTGAGCTTAGTACAAGGAGATAAGAATGGATCGATTCGCATTCTTCTGCATGCTGACCTCCAATTGAACCAGCACGAATTGTTGAAAAGACAATCTTTTTTTCCACTGGATGCTTTCAGCTCCTTTGTCGAAAATCAAGTACCCATAGATGTGTGGGTTCATTTCTGGATCTTCAATCCTATTCCATTGATCCGCTTGCCTTTCTCCTTATCTTTTCAATATTGTACTTGAGGTACTAGCTCAGGCAATTCGACAACATAAGGAGGTCAAAGGGATACAAATTGGAAAGGAAGAAGTCAAACTATCATTATTTGCAGACGACATGATAGTCTACCTAAGTGACCCAAAAAACTCCACTAGAGAGCTCCTACAGCTGATAAACAACTTCAACAAAGTAGCAGGTTATAAAATCAACTCAAGCAAATCAGTGGCCTTCCTATACTCAAAGGATAAGCAGGCTGAGAAATAAATTAGGGAAATGACCCCCTTCACAATAGCCTCAAACAGTATAAAGTATCTTGGGGTGACTCTTAGCAAACATGTGAAAGATCTGTATGACAAGAACTTCAAGACTCGGAAGAAGGAAATGGAAGAAGACCTCAAAAAATGGGAAAACCTCCCATGCTCATGGATCGGTAGAATCAATATAGTTAAAATGGCCATTTTGCCAAAAGCAATATACAGATTCAATGCAATACCCATCAAAATCCCAACTCAATTCTTCACAGAGTTAGAAAGAGCAATTATCAAATTCATCTGGAACAACAAAAAACCCAGGATAGCTAAAACTACTCTCAGCAACAAAAGAAAATCTGGGGGAATCAGTATCCCTGACCTCAAGCAATACTACAGAGCAATAGTGTTAAAAACTGCATGGTATTGGTACAGTGACAGGCAGGAGGATCAATGGAACAGGATTGAAGATACAGAAATGAACCCACACACCTATGGCCACTTGATCCTCGACAAAGAGGCTGAAAACATCCAATGGAAAAAAGATAGCCTTTTCAACAAATGGTGCTGGTTCAACTGGAGGTCAGCATGCAGAAGAATGCGAATTGACTCATCCTTGTCTCCTTGTACTAAGCTCAAATCCAAATGGATCAAGGACCTCCACATAAAGCCAGACACTCTGAAGCTAATAGAAAAGAAACTGGGGAAGACCCTTGAGGACATCGGTACAGGGAGAAAGTTTCTGAACAGAACACCAATAGCGTATGCTCTAAGAGCAAGAATTGACAAATGGGACCTCATAAGGTTACAGAGTTTCTGTAAGGCAAAGGACACCATCAAGAGGACAGATCGGCAACCAACAAATTGGGAAAAGATCTTCACCAATCCTACATCAGATAGAGGGCTAATATCCAATATATATAAAGAACTCAAGAAGTTAGACTCCAGAAAACCGAACAACCCTATTAAAAAATGGGGTACAGAGTTAAACAAAGAATTCTCACCTGAAGAACTTCGGATGGTGGAGAAGCATCTTAAAAAATGCTCAACTTCATTAGTCATTAGGGAAATGCAAATCAAAACAACCCTAAGATTTCATCTTACACCAGTCAGAATGGCTAAGATTAAAAATTCAGGAGACAGCAGGTGTTGGAGAGGGTATGGAGAAAGAGGAACACTCCTCCACTGCTGGTGGGGTTGCAAATTGGTACAACCACTCTGGAAATCAGTCTGGCGGTTCCTCCAAAAACTGGGCACCTCACTTCCAGAAGATCCTGCTATACCACTCCTGGGCATATACCCAGAGGATTCCCCACCATGTAATAAGGATACATGCTCTACTATGTTCATAGCAGCCCTATTTATAATTGCCAGATGCTGGAAAGAACCCAGGTATCCCTCAACAGAAGAGTGGATGCAAAAAATGTGGTATATCTACACAATGGAGTACTATTCAGCCATTAGAAACAATGAATTCATGAAATTCTTAGGCAAATGGATGGTGCTAGAGAACATCATACTAAGTGAAGTAACCCAGACTCAAAAGGTGAATCATGGTATGCACTCACTAATAAGTGGTTATTAACCTAGAAAACTGGAATACCCAAAACATAATCCACACATCAAATGAGATACAAGAAGAAAGGAGGAGTGGTCCCTGGTTCTGGAAAGACTCAGTGAAACAGTATTCGGCAAAACCAGAACGGGCAACTGGGAAGGGGTGGGAGGGAGGACAGGGGAAGAGAAGGGGGCTTATGGGACTTTCGGGGAGTGGGGGGGGGGCTAGAAAAGGGGAAATCATTTGAAATGTAAATAAATTATATCGAATAAAAAAATTAAAAAAAAAAAAACAAAACAAAAGTGGTTTGTTTCCCCAGAAAGATTCACTTGGAGAAAACCAAATTCTTCACTTGCAAGTGACTATCAGGTGTAGATTGCTTTTGTGTAGGGATATGTCTCTATGTCTGCTTTTCTTTTCAGCCCTAGAACTCTATTGTTAGCAATTTTATTACACACAGACATAGACACAGACACAAACACAGACACACACACACACACACACACACACACTTACAAAGTTTCAACAACATTAACTTCCCATAATTCCCCTCTAGTGTTAGTTTCCACTGTCCCTCTTGCATTCACATCGTTGGCACTTCTTCCATATCCAATCTCTCCTTAATCTATCCATTCTGTCCCACCCTCAATCTATCCATAACTACCTATTCTAGTACTCTTCCTAATGAAATTAATTTGTATCCCTTAGATCCTTATTGTATATCTAATTTTGTAATTATGTGAATTGTAGTTTGTTTATCAGTGACTTACAACTAAAATCCTCATATAAGTGAAAATACACCATGTTTGTCTGTATGGGTATGGATTACCTCACTCCAGATTATTTTTTCCAGGTTTCATCCCATTTTTCTGTGAATTTCATTGTTACATTATTTTTAATGGTTCAGTAATATCTCATTGTATAAATGTAGCACACATATTTTTCATTCATTCATCTGCTGAAGGGTATCTACTATGCTACTAATTTCTGGCTATTATTCATAGAATAGTAATAAGCATGGTTGAGCAATTTTTATGCTTTCTATCATAGAATAAATTATCTTTTGGGTATATGCCCAGGAGTAGTATAACTGGTTCTTGAGGTAGTTTCCCAGTCTCTAGAGGAACTACCACTCTGATTGCCTTGGTAGATACACAAATTTACACTCCCACCAACAAGGGATGAGTATTCTCCTTATGGGACATCATCACCAGGATAATCTATCATTTGGTTTTGTTCATCTTATCCATTCTAACATGTAGCATGAAATCTCAAAGTTGCTTTAATTTGCATGACTCTGATTACTAAGGGTAATGATCAGTTCATTGATTAATTCTCTGCCATCTGAGGTTCCGCTTTTGAAAATTGTCTGATTAGTATCTGCAGCCCATGTTTTGATTGGTAATTTGTTTCCTGAATGTCCATACAATGTTTTAATTTTTTATGTATTTCCAATATTATCTGATGTGTAGTTGGTAGAAGTCTTTCCCCAGCCTATAGCATTCTGCTTTGTTTAAATGATGTCTTCTTTTGCCATGCAAAATATTTTCAGTTTCAAGAGGTTCTATTTAGTAACTGTTGTTCTTAATGTCCGTGTTACCAGTGTTCTGTTCATAAAGTCTTTTCCTGCACCTATGACTTTAAAGCTATTTTTCCACTTTCTCTTCTCTCAGATTCTGTGCATGTGGCCTTATGTTGAGGTTGCGTTGATCCATAGGTTTGAGTATTGCACAGTGTAATAAGCATGAATCTACTTGCATTTGTCTACATGCAGACAGCCAGTTTGACCAGCAACATTTGTTGAATTTTCTGCTGTGTATTTATGGATTCTCCACAAAAACTAAGCTCTCAATAGGTATGTGGACTTATGTCTTGGTCTTTAACTTTATTACATTAACAAACACATTTTTGTGTGTCTTGATACGATGCTTTGTTTATTAGAATCATTTTTTAAATACAATCCAAGGCTGCCTCAAGCATTTCTTTTATCATAAAGGACCTTCACTGGCCAGCCGAGCTACAAGCGGTGACAGATTTACAGCACATTTCGCCCAACAGAAGCTACATAAGAATTCTGCCTGCAGAGTTCGTAAAGAAATATAGGGGAACATGAATAAGCTAGAAATCCATATAAAAGAAACACAAATTTCACTTAAAGAAATTCAGGAGAATAAGGCTCAAGAGTTAGAAGCCAATAAAAAGAAACACACACACACACACACACACACACAGACACACAAACTTAAAGAAATGCAGGAGAAAGTGAGTCAGACAGCAGAATTCATGAAAGAGGAAACACAAAAATCTCTTAAAGAATTACAGGAAAACACAAACAAGCAGGTGAAGGAGCCAAGCAAACCCATCCAGGATCTAAAATCAGAAATAGAAACAATTAAGAAATCACAAAGGGAGACAACTTTGGAGATAGAAAACCTTGAGAATAAATCAGGGGCCATAGATGCAAATATCAACAACAGAATACAAGAGATGGAAGAAAGAATCTCAGATGCCGAAGAGACCATAGAAACCATTGATTCAACAGTCAAAGAAATGCAAAATACAAAAAACTTGTATCCCAGAACATCCAGAAAATCCAGGACATAATGAGAACACCAAAACTAAGAATAATAGGTATAGATGAGAGTGAAGATTTACAGCTGAAAGGGCCAGCAAATATCTTCAACAAAATTATGGAAGAAAACTTTCCCAACTTAAAGAGAGAAATGCCCATGAATATACAAGAAGCCTACAAAACTCCAAACAGACTGGACCTGAGCAGAAATACCTCTCGTCCCATAATAATCAAAACCCCAAATGTACTAAACAAAGAAAGAATATTAAAGGCAGCAAGAGAAAAAGGCCAAGCAACATATAAAGGAAGACCTATCAGAATCATACCAGACTTCTCACCAGAGACCATGAAAGCTAGAAGATCCTGGGTAGATCTCATGCATACTCTAAGAGAGCACAAATGTCAGCCAAGACTAATATAACCAGCAAAACTCTCAATCACAATAGATGGAGAAACCAAGATATTCCATGACAAAACCAAATTTACATAATATCTTTCTACAAACCCAGCTCTACAAAGAATAATAGGAGGAAAACTCTAATATAAGGAGGGAAATGACACCCTGGAAAAAGCAAGATAGTTATCTTCTTTGATCAAAGCCAAAAGAACATAACCACTCAAATATAAAAATAACATCAAAAATGACAGGAAGTAATAATCACTATTCCTCAACATCTCTTAATATCAATGGATTCAACTCCCCAATAAAAAGACATAGACTAACAGACTGGATAAGAAAACAGGACACAACATTTTGCTGCATACAGGAAACACACCTCAATGTCAAAGAAAAAATTACCTTAGAGTAAAAGGCCGGAAGACAATTGTACAAGCCAATGGTCTCAGAAAATGAGCCGGTGTATCCATTCTAATATCAGATAAAATTGACTTTCAACCTAAAGTCATCAAAAGAGATATGGAAGGACACTTCTTGCTGGTCAAAGGAAAAATCCACCAAGAAGAACTTTCAATTGTGAACATCTATGTGCCAAATGCAAGGGCACCCTCATTCATAAAAGAAACTTTACTAAAGCTCAAAGCACACATTGTACCTAACACAATAATTGTGGGGGACTTCAACACTCCACTCTCCTCAATGGACCAATCAGGAAAACAGAAACTTAACAGGGACACAATAAAACTAATTGAAGCTTTGGACCAATTGGACTTGACTGATATTTATAGAACATTTCACCCTAAAACAAAAGAATATACCTTTTTCTCAGCACATCATGGTACCTTCTCTAAAATTGAACATATAATTGGTCACAAGACAGACCTCAACAAATATAAAAAGATCGAACTAATCCCATGCCTCCTATCAGATCACTATGGAAAAAGAGTGGTCTTCAATAGCAACAAAAACAAGAGAAAGCCCACATACATATGGAGGCTGAACAATACTCTACACAATGACACCTTGGCCAAAGAAGAAATAAAGAAAGAAATCAAACTATTTAGAATTTTATAAAAATGAAGTCACAACATATTCAAATCTTTGGGACACAATGAAAGCAGTGCTAAGAAGAAAACTCACATCCCTGAGTGCCTCCAAAAAGAAAATGGAGAGAGCATACACTAGCACCTTAACGACATACCTGAAAGCCTGGAACAAAAAGAAGCCAATTCATTCAGGAATAGTAGAAGACAGGAAATCATCAAACTCAGGGCTGAAATCAGTCAAGTGGAAACAAAGAGAACCATAGAAAGAATCAACTAATCCAGGAGCTGGTTCTTTGAAAAAATCAACAAGATAGATAAACCCTTAGCCAGACTGACCAAAGGGCACAGAGAAAGTATTCAAATTAACAAAATTAGAAATGAAAAGGAAGATATTACAACAGAAACTGAGGAAATTCAAAAAATCATCAGATCCTACTACAAGAGCCTATACACAACACAACTGGAGAATCTGGAGGAAATGGACAATTTCTTAGACAGATACCAAATACCAAAATTAAATCAGGTCCAAATAGATCATCTAAACAGTCCCATAACCCCTAAAGAAATAGAAGGGGTCATAGAAAGCCTTCCAACCAAAAAAAGCACAGGACCAGATGGCTTCAGTACAGAATTCTATCAGACCTTCAAAGAAGACCTAACACCAATACTCTTCAAACTATTCCACAAAATAGAAACAGAAGGAACACTAACCAATTCCTTCTATGAAGCCACAATTATGCAGATACCAAAACAACACAAAGATCCAACAAAGAAAGAGAACTTCAGAACAATTTTCCTTATGAACATCGATGCAAAAATACTCAAAAAAATTCTTGCCAACCGAATCCAAGAAAACATAAAAAAGATCATCCACCATGATCAAGTAGGTTTTATTCCAGGAATGCAGGGTTGGTTCAATATATGGAAATCCATCAATGTAATCCACTACATAAACAAACTCAAAGAAAAAAACCACATGGTCATTTTATTGGATGCTGAAAAACCATTTGACAAAATTCAGCATCCTTTCATTCTTAAAGTCTTGGAAAGAACAGGATTGCAAGGCCATACCTAAACATAGTAAAAGCAATATACAGCAAACCAGTAGCCAGCATCAAACTAAATGGAGAGAAACTTGAAGCAATCCCACTAAAACCAGGGACTAGACAGAGCTGCCCCCATTCTCCTTATCTTTTCAATATTGTACTTGAGGTACTAGCTCAGGCAATTAGACACCATAAGGAGGTCAAAGGGATAAAAATTGGAAAGGAAGAAGTCAAACTATCATTTGCAGATGATATGATAGTCTACCTAAGTGACCCAAAAAACTCTACTAGAGAACTCCTACGGCTAATAAACAACTTCAGCAAAGTGGCAGGTTATAAAATCAACTCAAGCAAATCAGTAGCCTTCCTATACTCAAAGGATAAGCAGGCTGAGAAAGAAATTAAGCAAATGACACCCTTCACAATAGCCACAAACAGTATAAAGTACCTAGGGGTGACTCTTACCAACATGTGAAAGATCTGTATGACAAGAACTTCAAGACTCTGAAGAAGGAAATATGAGAAGACTTCAAAAAATCGAAAAACCTCCCATGCTCATGGATCGGTAGGATTAATACAGTTAAAATGGCCATTTTGCCAAAAGCAATACCCATCAAAATCCCAACTCAATTCTTCACAGAGTTAGAAAGAGCAATCCTCAAATTCATCTGTAATAGCAAAAAAAAAAAAAAAAAAAAAAAAAAAAACAGGGTAGCTAAAACTATTCTCAACAATAAAAGAAATTCTGGGGGTATCAATATCCCTGACCTCAAGCAATACTACAGAGCAATAGTGTTAAAAACTGCATGGTATTGGTAAAGTGACAGGCAGGTGGATCAGTGGAACAGGATTGAAGATCCAGAAATGAACCCACACACCTATGGCCACTTGATCCTCGACAAAGGGGCAGAAAACATCCAATGGAAAAAGAATAGCCTTTTCAACAAATGGTGCTGGTTCAACTGGAGGTCAGCATGCAGAAGAATGGGAATTTATCCATCCTTATCTCCTTGTACTAAGCTCAACTCCAAATGGTCAAGGACCTCCATATAAAGCCAGACACTCTGAAGCTAATAGAAAAGAAACTGGGGAAGACCCTTGAGGACATTGGTACAGGGAGAAAGTTTCTGAACAGAAAGAACACCAATTGCGTATGCTCTAAGAGCAAGAAGTGACAAATGGGACCTCATAAAATTACAAAGTTTCTGTAAGGCAAAGGACACCATCAAGAGGACAAATTGGCAACCAACAAATTGGGAAAAGATCTTCACCAACCCTACATCAGATAGAGGGCTAATATACAATATATATAAAGAACTCAAGAAGGTAGACTCCAGAAAACCAAATAACCCTATTAAAAAATGGAATTTGAATTATACAAATAATTTTCACCTGAAGAACTTCGGATGGCAGAGAAGCATCTTAAAAAATGCTCAATTTCATTAGTCATTTTGGAAATGCAAATCAAAACAACCCTGAGACCAGTCAGAATGGCTAAGATTAAAAATGCAGGAGACAGCTGATGTTGGCAAGGATGTGGAGAAAGAGGAACACTCCTCCACTGCTGGTGGGGTTCCAAATTGGTACAACCACTCTGGAAATCAGTCTGGCGGCTCCTCCGAAAACTGGGCACCTCACTTCCAGAAGATCCTGCTATACCACTCCTGGATATATACCCAGAAGATTCCCCAGCATGTAATAAGAATACATGTTCCACTATGTTCATAGCAGCCCTATTTATAATTGCCAGAAGCTGGAAAGAACCCAGATATTCCTCAACAGAAGAGTGGATGCAAAAAATGTGGTATATATACACAATGGAGTACTATTCAGCCATTAGAAACAATGAATTGATGAAATTCTTAGGCAAATGGATGGAGCTGGTGATCATCATACTAAGTGAGGTATCCCAGACTCAAAAGATGAATCATGGTATGCACTCACTAATAAGTGGATGTTAACCTAGAAAACTGGAATACCCAAAACGTAATCCACACATCAAATGAGGTACAAGAAGAATGGAGGAGTGGCCCCTTGTTCTGGAAAGACTCAGGAAACAGTATAGGGCAAAACCAGAACAGGGAAGTGGGAAGGGCTGGGTGGGAAAACAGGGGGAGGAAAGGGGGCTAATGGGACTTTCAGGAGTGGGGTTCCAGAAAAGGGGAAATTATTTGAAATGTAAATAAAAAATATATTGAATAAAAAATAAATAAATAAACTTGAAAAAGTAAAAAACATTATTAAATTACTTGAAAGAGGAATCATGTAATTGAAGATTTACATGAAAATGTTTCTGTTAGTCTATGTCTTTTTATTTGGAAATTGAGACCATTGAAAAGTGATTGATGCTTCCTGTTATTTTTGATGTCATTTTTCTGTTTATGTGGTTATCTTCTTTTGGGTTTGTTGGAAGATTACTTTCTTACTTTTTCTAGGGTGTAGTTGTCCTCCTTGTGTTGGCATTTTACATCTATTATCCTTTGTAGGACTGGATATGTGGGAAGATATTATGTAAATTTGGTTGTATCATGGAATGTCTTGGTTTCTCCATTTATGGTGATTGAGAATTTTGCTTGGTAGAGTAGTCTGGGCTGGCATTTGTGGTCTCTTATGGTCTATATAACAGCTGTCCAGAATCTTCGAGCTTTCATGGTCTCTAGTGAGAAGTCTTGTGTAATTCTGAAAGGTCTGCCTTTATAAGTTACTTGCCATTTTTCCCTTACTGCTTTTAATATGTTTCCTTTGTTTAGTGCATTTAGTGTTTTGATTTTTATGTGACAGGAGAATTTGTGTTCTGGCCCAGTCTTTTTGGAGTTCTGTAGGCTTCTCGTATGTACATGGACATCCCTTTCTTTAGGTTAGGGAAGTTTTCTTCTATACCTTTGTGGAAGATTTTCACTGGCCCTTTAAGTTGTAAATCTTTCCTCACTTCTATACCTGTAATCTTGAGGTTTGGTCTCCTCATGGTGTCCTAAATTTCCTGGATGTTTTGGGTTATAAGATTTTTGCATTGTGCATTTTCTTTGACTGTTGTGTCAATGTTTTCTATGTTATCTCCAGCACCTGAGATTCTTTCTTCTATCTCCTGTATTCTATTGCTGATGCTTGCATCTATGACTCCTGAATACTTTCCAAGATTTTGTATTTCCAGAGTTTTCTCCCTTTGTGATTTCTTCATTGTTTTTACTTCCACTTTTAGAGCCCGGATGGTTTTGTTCAATTCCTTCACTTGATTGTGTTTTCCTGTAATTCTTTAAGGTATTTTTGTTTCCTCTTTAAGGGTTTCCACCTGTTGACCCATGTTCTCCTGCATTTCTTTAAGGAATTTGTGTGTTTCCTCTTTAAGGGCTTTTACATGTTGACCCATGTTCTCCTGTAAGGGAGCTATTTATGTCCTTCTTAAAGCCCTCTATCAGCATCATGAGATGTGATTTTAAATCCATCTCTTGCTCTTCTGGTGTGATGAGTTATAAAAGACTTGCTGTGATGGGAGAACTGGGTTCTGATACTGGTTTCTGTTGGTTGGGTTCTTGTGCTTGCCTTTTACCATCTGGTTTTCTCGGGTGTTAGTTGGTATTGCTGTCTCTGTCTAGAGCTTGTCCCACTTGTGGGCCTGTAAGCTGGTGTTTATACTTCTGGGAGACCAACGCTCTTCTGGCAGGGTTGTGCCAGAAGGCTGTGGAGCTGCCTGACTCCCTGGTGCAAATGGTAGACTGAAGACCTCTGTCCCAGCTGCTCCACTGATTGTCCTCACGGTGTGCTCCCTCCAGAAAGAAGGTGGAGACCTCACCTCCAGACTCAAAAGTGAAAGCACTACTGGGAGATCACTTTCCTGGAGGGCCATGCACAGAAGGCTTTGCAGCCACCTGGCTCCCTGGTGCAAATGGCAGAGGGAAGACTTCTGTCCCAGCTGCTCCACAGATAGTATGCCCCATGGGGTCCTAACTGTTCCCCTCCAGAGAGAATGTGGAGATCTCACCTCTGCACTCAGAAGTGAAAGCTCTGCTGGGAGATCAATCTCTCCTGGCAGGCCTTGCACAGAAGGTTGTGGATCTGCCTGGCTCCCCAGTGCAAATGGTGACTGGAAGACTTCACTGGCTATACTTCTTGCAGTTTGCAGACTAAGGCAGAAATTAAGTAATCTCCTGGAGCTTTATTTATTTTTCCTATTTCATAAATGTGTATATTTTGTCTCTCTATAGTATATGTCTATGTGTACCTTCCATGTGCCTGGTCAGAGAGAGTTTGTATCAACTTCAACCAGAGTCACATATGGTCACAAGCCACCATGTCATTGTTGAGAATCAAACCCAGGTCTTTCCAAAAGCAAAACATGCTCTGGACCACTGAGATACATCTCTACCCCATAACCTGGAACTTTTATAAACAGAACACCACTGTGCAGCTACTAATAAATGTCTGTTGGTAAGAGAATTAGATGTTTGGTTCTGGTAACTTGGGTGAATCCATTCCTTTACAAGATTAAGATTTTAGGAACAAAGTAATGTACATGTTAAATGTGTAACTTATGGTGTCATATTCACAAAAATGTTATAGGATGTTCTCAAGCACTATGTTCTGAATTATTCCTATACATACATGCATGTGTATTGAATATATATTGGAATATATACATGGAATATATATTCTCACAAGAATCTGATCCAGTATAGTCATTTTCAATTTATCTATCACAACCTGATTTAAAGTAATGAATTAAATTAATCAATAATAAATTGATATCAGTCACCAGGTCAAATAAATAATATTGGCACTAAATGTAAGACAGTTGAGTGAAACTGAAAAGCTTGAGGGCTCTGATGATATGTGATAACACTGGGGACCTTGTTTTCCACTATATGGGAAGGAACCTGTTGTAAAATAGAAATATACAAACAGGATCACTATCATGTCATATTCAGTGGGTTCATGTTTGTCAGAATGTGTTGATAATAGTGTTGTCTTAGTGTCAACATTCTCTCTTATTTGGGAGATGTATGTTGTCTATAGTAATTGCAAAAACCAGGAAAGCAAAAGAGGAGCATTGACCATGGATGGGAGGGATGGAAACCATAGAAAGCACAATGTCAGTGCAAATTATCTCCTCAATGAACTAGGAAAGGGTGGCTTCTCACAGTGTGGAAGGGATAAATACAGAAGAAAGAGGTAGGTAGGTAAAATATCAACAAGGATTTCTGAAAAGCCACAACTACTCATTCTATTACCTAATGACACTCCAAAAAGGATTGAAAAATACTATTTGTCTTGATACCTGGGGTTCGGTTCTTTAACCTGAAGTTTCACAAAAGGTGATAGGATAGGCCACAATGGTCATTGGGTGTGGAAAGTAAAACTAATGTTCTCCAACTGTGTCTATCTCTTTAACTAGATTCTGTGGATATAAGATTACTTGGAAAAAGAAACACAAAAACAAGAGGATTGAGAAAGATATTTTGCTGATTAAAATAGTGGTATTACAATAAATTATCACCATGATTGCATTAGGAATTTGAATCTAAGCATGTGTAGTTGCTACTAGAGCACAGCAAAACTATATAAATGAATTACCTGATACATTTATTTCTTTTGAGAATGTTTTCCAGATTAATGTACCTTTTTCCCCTTTTTAAAGGGTGCTTTATTGTTTATGTTCTAAGTCAGAGGACCTCCTGATTGTGATTAGAAAAGCAGAATCCCTGTGCCCTCAGTGGTTTCCAGGACTCACTTTTCTTGCCCTCCTGTCCAACTGCCTTGGTTTACTTGGCATATCAAGAACACAGTCTGTGCCTCACTCCAGCATCTGGATATTATTTAGAATTTCCTGTTGCCACAGAATACGTTGATCACTTGTGTTTTTTCATGTTTCTACTTTAGCCCATCCCAACTTATTCTTTAGAATCCTCATTTTTTCTAGTCTTTATTCTCTAGCTCATTTTTGAACTATTCCACTTGAAGAAGAAAATAAATTTTAAACAGATTGTAAAAAAATTTTCTCTGCTTCTAAGTATTGCTTTTAACAAGGATTTTCTTGTTTGCGCTTTTATCTCTCATTCCTCTAACTTTCATACTTCCAGCTTTTTTATTGGATATTTTCTTTATTTACATTTCAAACATTATCCCCTTTTCTGGTATCCCCTCCTAAAACACCCTATATCATCCTCCCTCCCCCTGCTCACCAACACACACACTCTTGCTTCATATCCTAGTATTCCTCTATACTGGGACATCAAGCATTCTCAGGACCAAGGGCCTCTCTTCCCTTTGATGTTCAACAAGGCCATCCTTTGCTACATTTGCAACTGGAACCATGGGTTCCTCCATGTGTACTCCTTGGTTAGTAGTTTAGTACCTGGGAACTCTGAGGGTACTGGTTGGTTCATATTGTTGTTCCTCCTATGGGGCTACAAGGATCTTCAGTTCCTTGGGTCCTTTCTCCAGTCCTCCATTGGGGAGGACTATTCTCAACAACAAAAGATATTCTGGGGGAATCAGTATCCCTGACCTCAAAGAATACTACAGAGCAATAGTGTTAAAAACTGAACAGTATTGGTACAGTGACAGGCAGGTGGATCAACGGAACAGGAAGTTTACGTGGGTTTACAGGAACAAACATAACCATAACAAGTTAGGAAATGCTGAAACAAAGACAGGGTTGCAACTGGGCAAAACAAGGTAGTCACAGGTTGTAAAATCACCTTTTGAAACAAAGGTAGGGTTGTAATAGCATTTTGAAACAAACAGCTGCAAACAGCATTTTGAAAATTGCAAAGAGCTTTTTGAAACAAAATCATGAATGCCATTCCTAAAATAAGCAGTACAGAACTGACTATTCTTACAAAATGAAGCATAGCCCAGCTCTTGAGAAGCAAAAATTGAATCATAGACAAGATTGAACTTAATTTATTTTTACTATAAGATGACTTTAACTCTAAGATGGCAGCAGGCTGGATATTCAGTAAAAACAGTCCTTATTTCAAATTGTATTATACAGCTACAGGAATGAAAACAGCATAACATTCACACAAAAAGCAAAACATTGATGAGTAGAGTAGAATTGAAGATCCACACATAAGACCACAAACCAATAGACACGTGATTTTTGGTGAAAAATAAGAAGTACACGAAGGAAAAATACAATATCTTCAACAGATGATAAGGATCAAACTTAATGTGCATACAGAATGCAAATAGATCCATGGTTTTCATACTTCCCAAGACTCAACTCCAAATGAATCAAAAATCTCAACATAAAGAACAGATATACTGAACCTGACAAACAAGAAAGGTGGAAATATTTTGAAAATATTTTCACAGGAAAAAAAATATCCTTCAGAACAGAAAACTGATTACCAGACACTAAAAAGAACAATTTATAAATAACGCCCCATGAATATTCTGCAGGGCAAAAGATAACATCCTTCCGACAAATTAGCTACAGAATGGGAAAATATTTTTGCCAACTACCTATCCTGTACAGGGATTTTCTTAGGACTTCTGTACCTGTGAGAAAACACCACAAACAAAAAGCAAGTTGTGGAAGAATGAGATTATTGAGCTTGCAATGCTGTTCACAAACAAAAAATTGTCAGGACAGGAACTCAATCAGGGGAGGATCATAGAAACAGGAGGTGATGCAGAGGACCCAGAGAGGTGTTGCTTACTGGATTGATTTCCCTGGTGTGCTCAGCCTGCTTTCATACAGAACCCAAGACCAGTAGCCTAGGGGTCATACCAGCCACAATGCACTGGCTCTTTGGCAACTAGTTGACAAAATGCCTTACTGAAGGGTCTCATAGAGGTATCTCATCAACTGAGGTTCCTTTCTCTCTGATGACTCAACCTAAGTTGACAGAATACCAGCCACTACTGAACTGATATCCAAAATATATAAAGAACTCAAAAAGCTCAATATCAATTGAATGTGGGGTACAAATCGGAACAAATCATTTCCAAAAAAGGAAACTCAAATGGCAGAGAGACATTTAAAGAACAGTTTGACACCCCTAGTCATCAGTGTAATGCAAGTTAAAGCTACCATGTAATTTAACCTTTTGCCAGACAGAATGGCCAAGATGAATAATGCAATTTACACTTAATGCTGGGAAATATGTGGAGTAAGAAGAATACTCATGTATTGCTGTCAGGGGCATAAATGTGTACATTCACAGTGGAAATCAGTATAGTGGATCCTCAGGAAGGTGGCACGAGATTTACTTCAACAAGCAGCTATGCCACTATTAAACATAGTCGCTTGATTCTACTACAAAGGCACTGAATATTCATAATATTCAGGAATTGGAAACAACCTAGATGTCCATCAACAGATGAATGAGAAAAGAAAAATAGATATATTTGCATAATAGAACATTACTTAGCCATTAAATTAATGGCATTTACAGGAAAAAGGATAGAACTACAAAACCTCATTCTGACTTCTGTAACAGTGACCCACATGGTATGTTATTGCTTCTATGTTCATAATCAAGCCATAATCCACATGACCATAAAGTTTAGGCATAGAATAAGAGGAGGAGGGGAAGGATGCTGAGAGGCCAAACCATTTCCATCTTGGGATCAGCTGCCTTCTTTTTAAAAAAATGCACATCAATGGGAGGAGAGTCCCTTGGTCCTGTGAAGGCTCCTTTCTTCAGTATAGGGTAATATCAGGACAGGAAAGTGGGAGTGGGTAAGTTGGGGAGCAGAGGGAGGAGAGATGGGATAGGGGGGTTTTGGAGGGGAAACAAGGAAAGGGGATAACATTTGAAATGTAAATAAAGAAAATAACTAACAAAAAATACACAAGCTCTACCCAAGTACCAGGAAGGAACACGGGGCTTGTACTTGGCCCATATGCAAGACAAACTCCCTAGCTACTGCCTAGCAACAATTAATCAAAGATTAGTCTGATTGTCTCAGATGTACTTTCACACTGTTTGGTATTGTTACACTCTTGCTTAAGAACACCCACATGTCTGCTTACAACAGTCATTCTATTAGCTACTTCCCAGGCTAGATCCCCTCACTTGCTCCCATTTTCTATGAAATCTTGTCCTGTTGAGGGTTCAAGGCTGCTCCACCTTCCCATCCTGCAATGTCATGGTTAGGTTAGAGGAAAACCCAGACAAGAGCTTGTAATAAAGAGACTCTAGTACAACTGCATCAAAAATGGCTCACTGGTAGTCATTTGCAGTTCACAAATGCTTCTTGGCAAAGCATTACATCTCCCTAGACATGGAAAATGGAATATATAGTTATGAATGGATGAGGGGGGCTGAAGCACAAGTACAAACTGAGAGGAATAGGAGAAGTGGAAACCCTAATCAGAATATATTATTAGAATGCTGGAATGATGAAGTCTGGTGGTAAACACTTGTGATCCCAGAGCTGGAGAGGTGAAAACAAGAGAATCCCTGAGACTGCCACCTTGGTCCAGGTCACACAGAGAGATGCTCTACAAGACACCAGGTGAACAGCAAAAGAGAACAACTGCCAACATTACTTCCTGGTCTCTATGTGTACATATACACACATCCTTCAGCTGTGTACACACACATACATAAATGCATACAAATACATAATAAACACATTGTACAACATGAATTTGTATATAAAACATCTTTTCCCATTAATATTTCAATAAGTAGATAAAATTAATAGATAAACAGGCACATTACATTTTCATAAATGCATTAAATAAATGTGGTAAAAGTAGAAACAAAAATTCACATTATTTTTTATGTATCCACAAAAATTATGATCAGTGGAAACATAAACCTACAACAAAATATTTGAAGTATTTCTGATTAGTGAATGTAACACTAATAAAAACAAAAGATTTAGTAAAAACAAAAGTAAGCAGCTAAAATAGTCAGATGCAAATAGATATTCACTCCCAAATAAGGTCAGAAGCAGCTGACCCCTACTGTTGAATTAGGGAAGGCTGAATGAATCTGAGAGCAACCCTGTAGGAAGACCAGCAATCTCAATTAATCTGGACCTCCAGGCTCTCTCAAACACTGGACCACCAAACAGGTGGCATACACCAGCTGATATGAGGCCCCCAACACACATACAGTAGAGGACTGCCTGGTCTGTGTTCATTCAGAGGTGATACACCTAACCCTCAAGAGACTGGAGACCCCAGGGAGTTTAGAGGTCAAGTGGGGTGGGGAGTGGGAACATCCACTTGGAGACAGGGGGGGAAGGGAGGAGGTATGAGATGTGGAATAATCGGAGGGTGGACAAGGGTTGACTGAATGAGGAATAAAATATGGAGTGTGTAAAAATAATTAAGTGATTTTTGCATTTCCTCCTTATTGGCTTTTGTATTCTCCTGAATTTCTTTCAATGATGTTTGTGTTTCCCTTGTAAGGGCTTCTAACTTTTGATCCATTTTCTCCTGACTTTCTTTAAGTATATCTTTCATGTGTTCCTTTACCAGCATCATGACCATTGATTTTAAATCCAAGTCTTGTTTTTCTGGTGTGATGGGGTATCTAGGACATGTTGTTAATAGAGAATTGAGTTCAGATGCTGCCATATTGCCTTGATTTCTGTTAGTGACATTTTTGCGTTTGCCTTTTGCCATCTAGTTCTCACTGGTGTTAATTGGTCTTATTGTCAATGCTGGACTCACCAGTGCAAGCTGCCTCTTCTCAGCTGGCCTCCGGTGCACAGCTGACCTCCTGCACTGCCTGGAGACAGGGTGCTATGGCCCAGGCTGTTCCAGAACCAGAGGCAGAGACCTGAAGGCTTCTACCAAAGGCTTCAGGACTGGATCCTCTGCTCTGCAGGGCTGGACTCACCAGAGCACACTGACTCCTCCCAGCTGGCCTCCCTGTTGCACAGCTGGTCTCTTGCAGGGCCTGGAGATTTGGTGTTGTAGCCCAGGCTGTTCTGGATCCCGAATCAGAGACCTGAAGGCCCCCACCAGAGGCCTCAGGACTGGAACCTAAGCTTTGTGGGGCTGGACCCACTGAAGCATGCTGTGTCCTCCCAGCCTGCCTCTGGGTGCACAGCAGGCCTCTTGCATTTCCTGGGGACCGAGTGCCATGGCCCAGGCTGTTCAGATCCAGAAGCAGAGACCTGAAGGCTCCAGCCTGTGGCCTGCTGGACTCACCAGAGCACACTGACTCCTCCTAGCCAGCCTCCCGTGTGCCCCTCTGGCCTCTTGCAGGGCCTGGAGATGTGGTGTTGTAGCCCAGGATGTTCTGCTATACCTCTCCTTGGCATATACCCAAAGGATTCCCTGGCATGGAATAAAGACACATGCTCCATTATGTTCATAGCTGCCTTATTTATAATAGCCAGAAGCTGGAAAGAACCCAGATATTCCTCAAAGGAGGAATGGATACAGAAAATGTGGTATATTTACACAATGGAATACTACTCAGCAATTAGAAACAATGAATTCACAAAAATTTTAGGTAAATGATTTGATCTGGGAAATGTCATCCTAAGTGAGGTAACCCAATCACAAAAGATACACGTGGAATGCAATCTCTGATAAGTGGATATTAATTAGCCCAGAAGCTCTGAATCCCCAAGGCACAAATCGCATAACAAATGACTCCCATGAAGAAGTATGGAGAGGGTCCTGATCCTGGAAAGAATTGATCTAGTGTTGGAGGGGAGTATAAGGACAGAGAAAAAGGAGAGAGGTGATTGGAGAATGGGTGGAGAGAAGAAGATTTATGGGACATATGGGAAGAGGGATGTGGGAAAGGGGAAATCATTTGGAATGTAAACAAAGAATATATAAAATAAAAATATTAAAAAAGAAAGAAATGAATAATAAACTGAAATTTCCATATCAGTACAGAATTAAAGTATAATTACAAATAAAATACCTTTTGAGAAAATATTAAAAAAAATATATCAATAGTTAATTAACACCTAAATAAATACTGCATCCATTTTTAGTAGGACTAGAATCTATACTGATCTCAAGCCTCAGACATCGCCAGTTAAACTATGCTTATTGGCCAAGATACATACATACATACATACATACATACATACATACATACATATATACATAGATAAATACATAGATAGTGTGTTTGGGTTTTACTGCTGTGAACAAACACCATGACTAAGGCAACTCTTATAAGAAAAACATTCAATTGGATCTGGCTCACAAGTTCAGAGGTTCAGTCCATAATCATCAAGGTGGAAACATGGCAGCATCCAGACAGACATGGTTCAGGAGGAGCTGAGAGTTCTACATCTTCATCTGAATGCTGCTAGCATAATACTGATTTCCAGGCAGTTAGGAAGAGAGTCTTAAAGCCCACCCCCGCAGTGGCACACCTGCTTCAACAAAGCCCCACCTACTCAAACGGAACCTCATATTGTAATATTGCCACTACCTGG